>NW_006202562.1:6335323-6345505 GCF_000334495.1 Tupaia belangeri chinensis | reverse complement strand
CCCCCCCCCCCCCCCCAGGTCCACCACAGTGTGGTTAGCCCAGCAGGCCCCAATGCACCTTTACAGCAGTGTCCACTTCTCCACAAGGGGATTTGTGAAGGGCTGATGCCGGAGGTGCCATTCATCCATACACCGGCTCCTTAGAAACCTCATCTTTGCCTGTCCTTCAGACCCCAGATCTCCACTCTGAACATATGAGCTTGTCAGTGTGGAGGGTCTGGGAGGCCTTGGGAGGCCATTTTAACCTGTCCGTGAGTGGACTAACCAGTTTGTTAAGAGCAGGTTGGTTCCAGCAGGAACTGCGGGGTGAGACTGTTTTCTCTGTGGGTTGGGGCCATGCCCGAGTCCAGCCATTGAGGTGCCCTGGTATTCGTTCCTGTCATGTGGTCTGCACCAGCCTTTGCCTAACAACTTCGTTTCCATGCAGGAGCAGTGAGGAGAGCTACTGTGCACAAAGTCCCTTCTGTTGGTACATAATTGCCTAATACTTGGGAAGGAAATCAGATAAAGGCAGGGCCGAGGAGGAGCCTCTTTTCTTTCTCATGACTGAGAATAGCCTGCCCCTTGGACATACTGCAGAACGTGCCTACAGCTTCTGCAGACCAGATCTGTGGTTCCTCCTGACCACATCAGGAGGTGGTTGGACAGGGCTCATGGTCCACCCTTTACAGGCAAAGGATGGAAATGAGGAGGGCCAGCCACCCACCCGGGTCAAAGCCGGGTGAAAGATGGAGCTAGGCACGTCTCCTGGCCCCGGCCTAGAGCTTTTCCTCCACCAGTGGCCCTTTATCTGCCTGGTCTGTGGTGTCTTAAGAGAACTTCCTCGACAGGGGAAGCCCTGTTCTCTCTCTTCTCCGCAGCCACCTCCTGGAACATTCAGCCCTCAGCCCTGGCTTCTCTTTGGGCCTTTGTTCTTGCACTCCTGCTTCGTTGTCCTCCCGCCCTCCCCACTTCTGCCGGTGTGATGTGGCCAACGCATCCTTGGTCTTTCCCACTCATCCTGTGAACAGGTCCTGCTTAAAACACGTGGCTCCAAATCAAGCAGGGTATTTGAAGGGTACCACACTGATTTTTTTTTATAGAGAGATTTTTGCTATATAGCATGTGTACTTGCTGGAGAGACAGAGAGAGACAAAGAGACAGAAAACGAGCAATCACCTCCCCCCTCCTGAGGGATGACCACACCATAGTCCCGTCTCGTCTATTCTCCACCCAGGATCTTGGGCACACACTTTTTTTTTTTTTTGGAGAGGGGGTTTTGTTTGTTTGTTTTTTTGTTTTTGCTATAGGGCACGTGGTTTTGTTTGTTTGTTTGTTTGTTTTTGCTATAGGGCTCGTGCACTCGCCAGACAGAGAGACAGAGAGACAGAAAGCGAAAAATCACCCCCCGGGGGGATGGCCACACTGCAATCCCTTCTCCTCCATTCTCCTCTTGGGATCTTGGGCACGCACGTACACGTGCCCTTGTGTGAGTTTTTAAGCCACCGGGTCCGGGACACGAACTGAGGTCGACTACTTGGGAGTCCAGCGATATAGCCATTATGCTAACTGCTGTTCCCAAGCACACACTTTTAAACCGCCAGGTCTAGGACTCGAACTGCGGTTGACTAGTAGAAGTCCGGCAATGTAACCACTGCACCCTCTGCTGGTCCCCAGTACTGATGAGTTTAACGTGAGCTCGGGGGCCAGCAGGTGGCATGGTGTTTAAGGTGCTGGACTCCCACGTGGCTGCCTGGGGTTCAGCCCCAGACCTGGTGGCTTGCCTTTTCACTTTCCCTCTCTCTCTTTGCCTCTCATTTTAGTGCCATGCCCTATAACAAATTAAAATGATAATAAGTAAGCAGCAGTGCCATCCAATCCAGTGATTCTGTAGGGGCCACACAGTGGTGCAGCTGTGGTAGCGGTGCTCATGAGGCTGACCCGTATAATTTCCAGGTTCATGTCTGAACACCCCCGTCAGCCGCGTGCCTGTAATCCCGCTGGCTGGGGCAGAGGGTGTATTGCACTGTGTCGGCTGCGTTGAGGATGCTATCTCTGTCTTTCTCTGTGTGTGTGTCTGTTTTTGTCTCTCTTGCTTATAGAAGAAAAACCTCTTTTTAAAAGTGCTTCTGTAGGGCCAGGCAGGTGGTGTAGTGGTTAAGGCACTGGACTGGGAATCGAACTGGGGCCTCCCATGTGATTTCAGCCTCCCACAGTATCTTAGTTGCGTGTCCCACAGCAGCTGGGCCCCTGCTTAGTTTTAAATGTATAAGCACACGTTGTCATTCCTTTTCCATAATGAGCCCTTCCCCATGGTGTTCATAATTGCCGACACAGCCTGCTCACCGGCTCCTTTCAAGGCCAAGTCTCCTTGCCCCTCAGTTCAACCAGAAATTTCTTCTGGTAATTAAAGCAGTGACTTTGCACATCTTTACATTCGGTCAGTCCTTGAATTGCGGGAAGGGTGTCTTCCTCCAGGATTGGTGGAGAGGGTCAAGCCTCAGATTCATACCGTCCCTTGCCCTGAGGCCCAGTGGGGCTTTTTCTGTACAGATTTCACCAGCTTCTCTTCTGGGCACCTCATTGAGCTTGGAGTTATCCAATGCAACCAATTAACAAATGTCCTTTCTTTCTAGAAACTAAAGATTTAAAATCTTAAAAATTGGTTTAGGGGGAACCAGCAGTTAGCATAATGGCTATGTTGCTGGACTCCCACGTAGTCAACCGCGGTTCACGTCCCGGACCCGGTGACTTAAAACTCACGCCGGGCACGTGTGCGTGCGTGCCCAAGATCCCGAGAGGAGAATGGAGAAGAGGGAATTGCGGCGTGACCATCCCCCCTGGGGGGTGATTTCTCGCTTTCTGTCTCTATGTCTCTCTCTGTCTGTCTGGCGAGCGCACGCGCCCTATAGCAAAAACCTCTCCCCCCCAAAAAAAAAATTGGCTTAGGTATTTTGCTAAGAGTTGAAACACTGGGGCCAGCAGGTGTCATGGTGGTTAAGGTGCCGGACTCTCACATGGCTGAGTCCTAGACCTAGTGTCATGGTTTCTCACTTTCTCTCTTTCTCGCTCTCTCTCTCTCTCTCTGGTGAGCATACATGCCCTATTGCAAATGAAGAGATAATAATAATAATGATTAGAAATAAAATTAAATAAATAATTCTTTTTTAAAAAGGAGTTAAAACATAAGTCAAAATGTTTTAAAATTCGGGGCCGTCAGGTGGCGTGGTGATTGAGGTGCTGGACTCCCCACATGGCTGACTGCAGTTGGAGTCCTGGACCTGGCAGCTTGCTTTCTCTCTCTCTTTCTTTTTCTCTGGTCAAATTAAATAAATGAATACATAAAATAAAATTAAATAAATAACTCTAAAATATATATATTTTAAAATTTTATTTATTTCTGAGTGAGAGACCCCACCAGGGTCCTCACACTGTAATGCACCCTTTGTCTTCCCACCCTTGGTCACAGCATGCCCAGGGAGGCCTTCGGGTGCAAACTCAGGCCCTTTCCCTTGTGGGCCCAGTTACATTACCACCATACTCCTGTCTGAGCTCTGCAAGTCAGATAGCAGGGTCTTCTCATCATCTCTCACGTGGGAGGTATCTATTCTCCCTTTCCTCTTTAGCCCTTCTTGTTCCTTAAAAGATGGCTACTCTTTAGAGAGACGACCACAGGAACCATATTCAGTCATCCCTACATACCAGACAGGGACTTTATTACTATTACAGTGTTTTGTTTTGTTTTGTTTTGCCCTGCTGCCTTGAACATGTGTTGGCTTTTGTTCTTCCAATTCTGCCCAAAAGAACTGAGTCTAGGGGCCAGCAGATGGTGTAGTGGTTACGTTGTTGGACTCCCACATGGCTCACCACAGTTCCAGTCCTAGACACAGTGGCTTGAAACTCATGCTAAACACTTTTGCGTGCATGCCCAAGAACCCGGGGCGAGAAAGGATTGCAATGTACGGGTGATGTATCACTTCCCCTCTCACTGTCTCTGTCTCTGGTGAATGCATGCACCCTAAAGAGAGGGCGGGACCTTAAAAAAAATGAGGTTTCAACTTTACCTGGAGCTGAGAGTAACAACTGCAGCCCCATGGACTTTGTTGACTCACAGGACAATAAGGCCACCACTGAAATGATTTGAACTATGAAAGCAGTATCCTCTTTCTCTACTAGTAAATTTTCGTTTTTATTTTGGAAGATGTCCTAGGTGTGTTTATTCTGAGGGGCTTATCACTTGAGGACAGTGATTTTTTCAAAGACCAAAGCTTTTGAGATCTTCCTACCGTTGAATATCAAGGAGAAGCACTGGAACGATGTGGAAAAGCAGGGGGAAAGGGAATGCTCAGCATGGTTGGTATTTAGCTGGAACCTCGCCTGTACCTTCTCTGTGTGGGTCCTGTCCTGGATGTTAATCTGTAAAAGATCTTTACTATGTAAGGGCTTCGGGGACAAGAAAGGACCTGGAGAGGAGCAAGATTAGGGTAGCACAAGGTGTCTGAGAAGGCTTTCTAGGGCTTAAGGAAGCTCTTGATTAGGGGCCAGCAGGTGGCATTGTTGTTAAAGCCCTTAACTCGCACATAGTTGACTGTGGTTCGAGTCCTGGACGCTTTAACTTGAAACTCAATCTGGGTACTTGCACACATGTGCCCAAAATCCCAAGAGGAGAATGGGGAAGAAGGGACTACAGTGCAGCCATATCCCATAAGGAGTGATTTCTCTCCTTCCATCTCTCTGTCTCTTCAGTGGGCGTACAGGCCCTAATAGCAAAAATCTCTCTCGAAAGAAAGAAAGAAAGAAAGCTCTTGACTGGGTGAGATTCAGAAAAGCAGAAAGAAGAAGAGTGAAATAAAGGGTAGTCCAGGTAAGTATCAGAGATGTGTGGAGAATTTTTTAAGATCGGTCTGGTGTAGCTCTGGAGTTCTATTATGGCCACCCTAAGCAAATTTATTTTTTAAGGCGTGTGTGCTTACTGTAGAGACAGAGACAATGAAGGGTAAAGTGTGAAATCACCCTCCATGGGGAATGGCCATGCCACAATTCCTTCTCCATTCTCCTAGGATTTTGGATATACACTCACACTTATCTGGAATGAGTTTTAATCTGCTAGATCCGGGACTTGAACTGTGTTCAGCCATATGGTAGTCCAGTGCCTTAACCACCACACTACCTGCTGGCCTCCTACCTGGGCAGTTTTAATGGTTGGTTTTGAGACTGCAGCCTCCAAAAGACCTGAGCACCTCACTCAGCACAGCAGGTTCAGATTGTCAGGGCTGCCCAGTGGAGTGAGGGGGTGACCCAGCTGAGGACTTCACCACCACCTCCTTCACCCAAGGCAGTTCTGCCCGTATCTGAACTTCCCCGTAGGATTCCACTGGGAGAAAGAGACTCTGCTACAAATAAGAAATTTCGAGGGTTATAGAGTGGGGCAGTAGCAATGCAGCACTGCAAGGCTGACCCATGTGGAAGGTTTCAGATGCACACCCAGACCCCTGCCAGAACACACCAGGAGCACACATATGCCCACCGTCTAGGGCAGGCCGAGGCTCAGTGGGGTGGATCGTGGTGGATCGTGCCCATCTCTGTCTCTGTTTCTCAGAGAATGAAACTTACAAATTTATTTTAAAAAGATATCGGAATTCACCCATTCAGTCCATCCATCCCATGTGCGATGCAGGGAAATAGGCTCAGAGGAGTGAGGCACTTCACTTGTCCGAAGGGTGAGTGTCATGCCCTCCCGCCACCCCATGTGTCTGACACAGTATTCTGCCTCATCTCACCAGCTTGCCTACAATCAAATTGTAAGCTACACTGAAAAAGAGAGGCACTTTTTAAGAATTTCTTTCGAAAAGAACTAATCTTGTTAGAAGTAGAAGATTATTCTGACTGGGGAGATGCAGATGGCATAGCAGTTACATTGCTGGACTCCCACCTGGCTGGTCGTGGTTCAAGTCTTGAACCCATATGCTTGAAACTTATGCTGGGTGTGTGTGCATGTGTGCCCAAAATCCCAAGGGAAGAATGGAGGAGAAGGGATTGTGCCGTGGCCATCCCCCTTGGAGGTGATTCCTCCCTTTCTTTCTCTCTGTCTCTCTGATGAGCACACATGCCCTATGGCAAAAACTCTCTCTTAAAAATAAAAAAAGATAATTAGTCTGACACAATATAATAACTTTCACTCCTTGAAATGTTTTTAAGTAAAAGATGTTGCCTTTATAAAGAATACATTCTATAATTCTGTAAGCATGTAATGTCATGGCTCATGAACTCTCCTGGTAACTTTTTGTTTTTTGGGAGAGGGCCTAGAGGGCACATGATCTTGCCAGAGACAGAACAAGATCGAAAGGGAGAAAGCAACTCCCATGGGCAGTGGTTACACTACATTCCCTTCTCTTTTGCTCCTGTCTTTCAGGATTTTTGGCACGTATGCTTATGAATCCAATGTGGTTCTTAGGCCACAGGTCCAGGACTGAACACACAGTCAACCATGTGGGACCTGGCTGCTTAATCACCAGGCAACAGAACAAGCCCTATGAGTAACTGTTAATATAACACGATTTAGGTGAATTAACAAGCTTCAGGGTATAAATACCTGAAATAGGATGCCAAAAGCATAAATCCTTAATTTCCTGATTGTTAATGATATTTAAATCCTCAGGTATGTTAAACTTTCATGCTGCGATCATTTAAGAGAGAATAGTTTTATAAATGATGTGTTTTTCCAGTGTGCTGGTAAGATTGGAAACAGTTTGTAACTGTAAGCCTACGCGGTTAGGAGGGGCCTCATGCAGACTTGGCTGCCTCAGATCTTTGAAGGGTAAAGACATTACTTGCCTCTGAATCTCGGACCAACTGTTCTACTAAGAAGTGAACTAAAAGATCGAAGTCCTTTAAAGCTTAACCAAATCCACTAGACTATAGGCCCGATCATAGTAGGTTTTTTTTACTTAAGGCAAAATATTTTATTGGCAATAGCATGCAGCCGTTGCTATCAACCTGGACTATAATAACTCAGAAAGGTGTTCTTGGTGTGTCAAAGGTGTGTTTGCTGCAGGAGGCACAAGGTTGAACACCAAGGATTCGTGGAATGAAGAGATGAGTTGAGGTATGCCTAGTGTATGCGACTGGGAGTGGTGAGGACTTTGGCCAATAGAGCACACCTGCTCCTTCTATGCGGGAGGCGTCCCAGCTCCTCCCTCTGGCCAACCGTCATCACACAAAATACAGCACTTGCGTTATCAGACTTTCTAATTTTCCAAAAGATGCCAGAAGTCCAGATTCACATGATTCGTAAGTGGATCTCTTGAATTTTACACATTGGCAAGTATCTAGTTTGTCATTTGTTTGTGTTTTATAAATTGGGCAGGCCAAAGTTAAGTTACTGTTTTTCTTGCAGACAACATTCTTTTGTTGTTGCTAAGAACAAATAATAGCATGGCTGAAGTGCTGAGGATACTCTTTTTTTATTTTTAAGTTTCTTTCGTTTTCCTTTTTTTTTTTTTTTCTGTAGGGCACGTGTGCTCACTGGATTATGAGAGTGAGAGACATACAGAGAGAAATAGAGAGAAAGCGATAGCAAGACAAACACCCTTACAGGGTCTCATTCCACAATCCACCCCCCCCGACCCCCAGCCTTCCCAGCCAGCCAGAATCGTGAGCAGGCACTGCCACTCAGCAGGTTCAGGTCGACAGGGAAACCAAACCCATGATCTTCTGATGGATCCAGCATCACCTGAGCATGTTACTGCTGTGCCACCAAATCGGTCCAATTGCCAAAGATACTCTTAAGGGATGCATGTCAATTCCTATTTTTCTTTTTATTCTCTATCTAAAGCATTTAGCTTTTGTTTGCAGCTGTTAGTTTCACTTTTCCCTTCACAGAAGTCCAGTGGGGGGCCAGTCGGTGGTGAGATGGCTAAGGCGGCTGGATCCCACATAGCTGACTACGTGGCTCATGACCTGAACCAGGTGGCTTAAACATCATGCCAGGCGCATGTGCGTGCATGCCCTAAATCCTGAGAGGAGACAAGAGGAGAAGGGACTATTGCATGGACATCCCCCCAGGGTGTTGATTTCTCCTCATTTTCCTTCTTTCTTTTTCTAGTCAGCACACATGCTCTGTAACAAATTTAAAATAATGAGTTGATTACTCATTGAATTATATTTTAGATACATTGGGTAAGTAAAACGTACTATTGAAATTAATTTTACTTTGGGGGCAGCAGGTGACATAGTGGTTACATTGCTGGACTCTCACGTGGCTGACCACGGTTTGAATCTCGGACCTGGTAGCTTGAGAATCCCACTGTGTGTGTGTGTGTGTGTGTGTGTGTGTGTGTATGCCCGGGATCCCAGGAGGAGAATAGAGGAGAGGGATTGTGGTGTGACCATCCCCTCTCAGGGGTGATTTCTCACTTTGCCTCTCACTGTCTCTGTCTCTTTTTCTCTTTCTGGCAAGTGCACATGCCCTATGGCATAAACCTCTTTAAAAAAATCATAATTCTACTTTTAAAAATATTTTCACTTTTGGGAACCAGCAGTTAGCGTAATGGCTATGTCGCTGGATTCCCACGTAGTCGACCGCGGTTCGTGTCCCAGACCCGGTGGCTTAAATCTCATGCCGGGCACGTGTGCGTGCGTGCCCAAGATCCCGAGAGGAGAATGGAGGAGAAGGGATTGCGGCGTGACCATCCCCCCGGGGGGTGATTTCTCGCTTTCTGTCTCTATGTCTCTCTCTGTCTGTCTGGCGAGCGCACGCACCCTACAGTGAAAATCTCTCAAAAAAATATATATTTTCACTTTTTTTTCTGGTTCTAGAAAATGTACAATTAATTTGTGACTCACATTATACCCACTCATGAGGGCTGTTCTACAACAGAGGCTGCAAACTTTTTCTGTAAAGATACAGACAGTGACTGTTTTAGACTCCACAGGCCACGTGGTCTGTGTTGCAACCATTTCTTTGCTCTGCCGGCACAAAAGCACCCATAGACGAGATGTAAACGAATGGACATGGCTGTGAGCCAATAAAACTGTATTTACAGAAAACAAGTGGGAACCACGTTTGCTGACTCCTGCCTGAGAGAGACTTTGCTTTTCGCATAGGGTGCGTACGCTCGCCGGAGAGAGATGTAGAGAAGAAACATGAGAAATCACCTCCCAAGGGCATGGCCACACCACAATCCCTTCTCCATTCTCCTCTGAGATTTTGGGCACACTGGCACAGTGCCCAGCATGATTCCCAAGCCATAATCTTGAACCACAATCAGCCATGTGGGAGTCCAGCACCTTAACTACACCACCCGTTGGCCCGAGAGGGACTTTTGAGGGGCTCGTGGCAATCTGCTTCTTGATCTGGGTGCTGGCTAAGTGGATATGCTTTTTGAAAGTTTATTAAGCTATATGAGGGGCCTTCAAAAACTCCATGAAAATAAAAAAGATCTAAACTGTAGGGACCAGCAGGTGGCGTGATGATAAAGGAGCTGAACTCCCACATTGCCACCTGCGGTTCTAGTCCTGGATGCAGTGGTTTGAAACTCACACTGGGTATATGTGCATGTGAGCCCCAAATCTCAAAAGAATGGAGGAGAAGGGAGTGCAGCATGGTCATTCCCCTAGGGGATGATTTCTCGTGTTTCCTCTCTCTGCCTCTGCCTCTCTCTGGTGAATGCGTGTGTCCTATGGCAAAAACCTGAAAAAATAAAAAGTGCAAACTGTATTAAACTGGATATACTTAAGCCACCAGATTTTGCCAGTTAATAATAATAATAATAATAATAATAATGATAATAATAATAATTCTGGTTCCCTATGAGCTCATCCTGTCTTCAAGATGAAAAAACAAATGGGCCTTAATAGTTTGCCATCTGACAATAGACAGTCAAAAAAGTATGACTTTTCCTTCTGGACTTTGATGCTGACCAAGCAGGAAGGCACTTGTTCATGGCTGTTCAGAGCAAGCACAGAGCCTGGAAACTGGGGTTGAGGTCACAGAGCAGGACACCCATGAGAACAGGCTCCGGGACCAGCAGTTAGAGTAATGGCTATGTTTCTGGACTCCCATGTAGTCTATTGCAGTTCGTGTCCTGGACCCGGTGACTTAAAACTCATGCCGGGCACGTGTCTTAAGATCCCAAGAGGAGAATGGAGGAGAAGGGATTGCGGCATGGCCATCCCCCTGGGGGCGGGGGGGGGGGGGATTTC
>NW_006202562.1:6327804-6334343 GCF_000334495.1 Tupaia belangeri chinensis | reverse complement strand
GGGGAATTTCTCGCTTTCTGTCTCTGTCTCTCTCTGTCTTTCTGGCGAGCGCACGCGCCCTATGGCAAAAACCTCTCCAAAATAAATAAATAAATAAAATAAAAAGAGAGAGAACATGCTCCGAGGTCAGAGCCAGCAAACGTACGACCACGCAGGTAGCCGAGAAGATGTCCTTCTGTCCCGGCTTTTCTGTCCCGCCTGGAAGGAAAGTTGCAGAGAGGGAACTTCCAGAGTGGAAACATTTTTAAATAAGTCTTTTAACTTTTAGCCTGTGGATACAGCTGCGTTGACACAAAGCCACGTTTGAGGCATGATGTCTCGGAAGCCTGGCACCACGGAGTGTTTTTCTACTGGGACCCATAATTGCTGGCTTTTAAGAGTGGTCCTGTGTTCGGTTTTATCAATGTGGTGCTTGAACCGGACTTTCAGCTGACCTCCAAAAGGAAATAGTTTTAAAAGGGAGAATTTTAAGTCTGCCAAAAGCTAGATAATGGCATGGCACAGGGAAAAAAAAAAGCCAGGGTTTTGTGGGTTTTATATTAAAATACAAGTCTCTTAATGCCCTAAAACAGCGGCCTCCAGAAAATGTGAAGTTTAATATATGAGGCTAGAGAAGCGGCTTGAAAGACTGAAAATTTCCCTCTTCGTTCTTTGTGATTTACCCAAAAAGAACAAGTCCCTTTCTCCTGAACCTCCTTCCACGTCTATTTTTGGTTTTATACAAGTGACTGTTCCCATTAAAGTAAATTTCGAAGTATGCGGAGAAGGTTCAAACTGGGCTCCAGGACCCATGCCCGGGAGCTTTCGGCCCAAACACTCTGCAGAAACGTGTCTTGAGGACAAAGGCCACTGCCGTGTGGTCAGCGCAGCCCCGTCAAGGACATGTCCCATAAGGCACAGTGAGACCCTGCGTTTCTGTTTCTGCGTGATGTTTTCCAGCTCCAGCCTCACCTGCGTCGCATGTCTGTTCTTTTACTGCACATGGAATTGGGTGAGAACCCTGTGAGGACATGGGCGTTTATCCAGCTATCCCAGCGTCCCAGCACACTGCTCTGTGGAGCCCATTGTTGCTTCTGAAAGCGATCCATGACGAGAAGGGCTCCATGCCGTCGTCAGTGTGGATGTGGTGGATTCTGCGAGGACTTAAGCCAGACTGAATGAAGCACTTCCTGGGGGATGTAACCCACAGTTCTCGCAAACCAGTTGGCTGCTCTTGTCATCTCGCCTTCTGTTTGCTGCTGTGTTTTTTTGTTGTTGTTGTTTGTTTTGTTTTCTTTTTTTCTTTTTCAAGGTAAGGTATCGCAGTGTCTGGATCCTCTCCCGAGCCTCCTGGTCAGAACTCCAGGCATGCTCCACCAGGCCTGCCTATTTTTAATAGGTCTCACTATGTTGCCCAGGCCAGCCTTGAACCGTGACCCTCCCACCTTGGCCTCCTGAAGTGCTGGGATTACAGGAACAGGCCACTGCCCCTGGTCTTTAGGTTAGGTCCTGAAATGAACCTGGGCCTCTCATGTGGTCGCAGCCTGCGGAGCACAGCGTCACAGTGTGCCACTCCGCTGGCTCTGCAGCAGCCACTTTAATAGATGGGGCTATAAAGAACAGCTTAGGCTGCTCGAGAAGGTTTAGGGAACCCTGAATTCAGCGGAAAGGCCACTTTCATGTCTTGGTGCAGTGTATTTTATTGTAAGAATGCAGGGTGCATCTAGGACTAGAATGAACAGCTGACAGAGGATTTCGCTGAAGCTGCTGTCTGGCACTGATGCCCAGGCATGCTGGGAACCTGGGGGACTTAGGGAAGCCAGGGGAACCCGGGGAAAAGAGAAAACTTTTGCGTAGGTGAGATGAAGGTGAGGAAGAGGCCCAGATGGTTTGGACATGTCACCAACCCAAAAAAGATCCAATCCACAAGGAAGGAGTGACTCTCAGTTTCAGGAGTTCTAGAAACGGATGCATCATCTTGGATGCATGAAGGAGATTGGAAGTTTCCAGCCACTGGAGGCGCACCCAGGCGCCAGAATCCTGGGCTCTCAAAAGTTGCAGGATGAGGTGATTACACATGGTTGTGGGCACTGTGATGGCAGCAGTATTGAGACTAACTGGGAAGGCATGTTACTTAGCTATAGTCTCTTATGCCGCTTACCAAGCACCCCAGACCTAAAGGTATACAAGAAGCATTTCCTCTCACTGTTATATCTGCAGATCGGCGGGAGCCCAGCCAGTCATCAGAGCTTGGCTTTGAGCCATAGTGTGGTTCAGGTCTGCTCTGCATGTCTCTGGTCGCCCGTGGCTCTCTGGCATGTGCTGTCATGGCCATGGCAAAAGCTCTAGAGCACAAGCCAGGCTGCATACAAACTTTTAGAGCTAATGCTCATGTCATTCATTCCATTGGCTAAACTAGCTCATATAGCAAAAAAGGGCAATATGATCTGTCTCCACTAAGGAGATGAAGTTAGTGGTAAATAATTGGGGGGACATAACCAGTGGATTTTTGTCAGCATTTCCAGGTGGTGTTCTGGGCTCAGGGTAGACGTTGACTAACTAAACTAACACAACTGGTACATAAACTGGAATGCCACTCGCTTGATCTACAGAAAGAAGCCTGAATATGTTGTGGACTAGAAAGTTCCTGTCATCCACGCCGTGTGTTCTTTTCAAATACGAAATTTACACAGAACATCACATTCTACTTTAAATGTTGCTTATGAACATAAAGACCGAGTGAGAGGTGTTGTCTTCATGATCCTGTGACCCTAAAGCCTCGAATTATCCACGTCTGGTTGTCTGAGGTTTCCATCTCATTAAGAAAATACCTGGTAAAGGGGTACTGAGCAGGCTGCCCCATTTAGATAGAGACAGTACCAAATTGTTTTTCGTGTTGCACTTTCTAACATCCTCTATAATCATCCTTAGCCTCTATTCGTCCTTTTCATAACTCTAGCCTTAAAAATGATAATGCATTTTTCTTCTCTGACTACAAACTGGCCACCATATTGAGGACATATAGGCATTTTACAGTCCCTGTTGGCCACGTGGTCATGAAGTGATCATCTTTTTTTTATGTGTGTACAAATTTGATTGTTGTATTTGGGGGCTTGACTGGACATCTGTAAACCTGATGTTTCAGTCAACAGACCACTTACGAACCACCAAGGAAAGGATATGAATCTTTTGTCTGAAAAACCTCCTTGACCTCTTGTGTAATATCCAAGAAACATCAGTGTCAGGTGTGCAAGACCGGTGTCAGAGAAAAGCCCAGAGGCGACAATGGACACAACAAGGAGCATCTTTAAAAAAAATTCTTTTGAAAGAATGACTTATTATTTAATTTTATTTCTTCTTCTTCTTCATTTGTACCAGAGAGATCCAGAGAAAGAGACAGAGAGAGAAAGCAAGCCATTAGGTCTGGGACTCAAACTGTGGTCAGCCATGTGGAAGTCCAGTGCCTTAACCACTATGCCATCTGTCGGCCCCTCTTTTTAAAATTTTTAATTTCTCCCGAGAGAGAGATAGAGAGAAAGAGAGAGAGAGACAGGTATCCCCAAGAGAGTTCTCACACCATGATGTACCCCATGATGTAGTCTACCGTGGTTTGAGTCCCAGACCCAGTGGCTTAAACCCACTCCGGGTGCATATGAGTACTTGTCCAAAATCCTGAGAGGAGAATAGAGGAGAAGGGATTGCGGCGTGGCCATCCCCCGTGGGGGTGATATCTCGCTTTCTGTCTCTTTTGTCTTTCTGGGCGCACACGCCCTAGAGCGGAAAAAACAAACAAACAAACAAACAAACAAAAACTCTGAAAAATAAAAGTAAGACCTCAGTGGGAAGTGGAGACACAAGCAGCTGGATCTTGGGGGACTGGGATAGAGACATAACTGTTGTAGCCGTTGAGGGAGGGAGAATGAAGCCTCCGGCCATGCAGGCCAGCATCGGATATCAGTACCCTGTGAAGATGGTATTGCTGACAATGATCGCCCCAGTGGCCAACGGGCTCCCGCTAGCTGCCTCCATGCAGGAGGACGAACAGTCTGGCCGGGACCTTCAACAGCACCAGAGTCAGGCTAAGCAGTTCTTCCGAAAGTAGAATGAACAGTCTCCTACCAGGTGTACCTTGGAAGCAGGAGCCATGACATTTCACTACATTATTGAAAAAGGGGTGTGTTATTTAGTTTTGTGTGAAGCTGCCTTCCCTAAGAAACTGGCTTTTGCCTACCTGGAAGATTTGCACTCAGAATTTGATGAACAGCGTGGGGAGAAGGTGCCCACTGTGTCTAGACCCTATTCCTTTATTGAGTTTGATACGTTCATTCAGAAAACCAAGAAGCTCTGCATTGACAAGTCATGCTCGGAGAAACCTAGACTCCATCAACACTGAATTGCAAGATGTGCAGAGAATCATGGTGGCCAATACTGAAGAAGTGTTACAACGGGGAGAGGCACTCTCGGCATTGGATTCAAAGGCTAACAATTTGTCCAGTCTGTCCAAGAAATACCGTCAGGATGCAAAGTACTTAAACATGCATTCCACTTACGCCAAACTTGCAGCAGTAGCTGTATTTTTCATCATGTTAATAATGTACATGCAATTCTGGTGGCTGTGAAGTGGTGGATCCCAGCAGTAGCTGTATTTTTCATCATGTTAATAATGTACATGCAATTCTGGTGGCTGTGAAGTGGTGGATCCCGTCACTGGTAAGGGAGAACCTAGAACCCAGCAGGTGTGTGTTTTCAGGAAGCTGAGCTCACAGGGATGTGTATTAGAATCCAGGTGGAACTTCTGCCTCTAAAGACCTTGCAAGAAAAGACATGTCCTGAAAATGAAAGATTACACCTCATTTAATGCAGCTTAACCCTGGGTAGGAAGTCTCTTTTGGTGTCAGAGACTTTCTCTGGGTGCTAAGCCATATATGTTAGGGAACAGTAGATTGTTTTATTGTGTTGTTTTTGTTTTGTTTTGTTTTTTCCTCTCAGTACATTTTAAAAACAGCACTGATGGGGGCATTCTCATTCTTTCATAGAGTCCTTAGTGAGACTTAGCTTAGCCAACCTGTGCTAGCAACATCCTGAAGGTCCTTCAAAGATGGCAGCCCTTTGGGAAGTTTTTTGACTCTAATCAACATTCCTTTTGTTGGTGATATTTGTGATTTTCAGTAACCTGAGTTTTTGATGGCCTTTCAAACAAGACTCCAGTATGTGAAGGTTAATTGCTGTATCTGCACAGACCTTGTCTTTGGCCCCTGTAGGAAGTTAATCTTTGTTGTTTTCCTTTTATGGTATTTTGCTTATTGTGCAATTGCTTTAAGATTAAATGAATTATATTAAAATACCTTGAAATTATATTAGAGCACTCCTTGATTAAGAACTAAAATGTTTTTTTCTCATTTATTCTTTAAGACTTAAATTAGTTTGAGACACTATTAATTTTATTTTGCAGTGTCTAGGTTATATGAACATAAGAGCCGAGTGGTCAGAGGCCTCTGGTTATGAGAAGAAAGGCCCAGCTCACACTAAAGCTTTATGCCACCCCTCCTCACTTTCTGCACTACGGTTTTCCTCACTCTGTTTCCTTTTGCCGCAGTTTGCTAACAGTTCACAATTTTCCCTGTGCCCAGTAGTGTCATGGCCTGTAAGCATCCTCAAGATATTCTTAAACTTTGAAGTAGAAAATGTAGCTAACTCAATTGAAGGTTTTTACAAATCAGCTACTCCAACTACTGAATACTTTATCTGAGAAAGTCTCTGAGAGAACCTCATTCCTAGTTAGTTTATATAAATTCTCTGAGAGTATTCTGAAGATAGATAACTCATTTACAGAAATTTCTATTAACAAATAAAAGTACCCATGGTTTTTTGCTCAGGGATCATGTGGATTTCCTATTACCTTCTGAGATATAATTTTTTTTAAATGGGGAGAATAGGCCTTTAAATATTGTGAGGGTATATAGGCCTGTTAATTCTTGCACATACTACAACTGTTTCTTAAATTGTACAGGAAAGTAAGCCAACTTCTTGTTTCTTAACATCTTTGAAAAAGAACTTTAAACAGTAAGTAAATTTATAACCCTAAGGGGACCTCAAAGCTACTATCCTGATTCTTGGTAGAGAGAAAAAACCAAACAACTATTTCCTTATAACAAGACAAGGAGAAATGCTTATTTTATTTCTGGTAACTTACAGAACTCAAATAATTTTTTTCTTTTCTATTATGGACCTCAATCTGCCAATTGGAGTTTTGGGCATGAAATACAAAGTTACTTTTTATAGAGAGTAAATGCTTTTGCGTCCCTAAAGGCTCATCTCTAAGTAATGATGTTGATAATAAAAGCTTTTGAAAGATTGAAAAATGTGAATAGTGGTATCATAACTTTGGGTGCTTACGTAGGAGTGAAGAGTGGCAGCTCATTGTTGAGAGTTGCATGCAGCTACCTGATAGTCAGCAATAAAATAAATATTTCTAGAATGTTAAAAAAAAAGTAAAAATAAAATAAATTTTAAAAAGAAAAAAATACATGTATATTTAAAATATTTTCTTTTGTATACTC
>NW_006202562.1:6304730-6327635 GCF_000334495.1 Tupaia belangeri chinensis | reverse complement strand
CATGAGCCCCCACGCCCCTGGCGGAACAAAGCCACTGGGTCCAGGACTCAAACCGCGGTTGACTACATGGGAGTTCAGCGATATAGCCATTACACTAACTGCTGGTCCCTATGCTCCTTTGCTTTTTGTTAAACAAAAGTTTTTAATGTCAGCGATGTCCAATTTAACACTTTTTTTAAAGAGATTTTTTTGCTATAGGGTGTGTGTGATTGGAGAGACAGAGACGGAAAGTGAGAAATAGCCCCCACCCCCCAGGGCGAATGGCCACGTGGCAATCCCTTCTCCTCCATTCTCCTCCTGGGATCTTAGGCATACACACACACATATGCCTGGTGTGAGTTTGAAGGCATCAGACCCTTGACCTCAACTGTGGCCAACCATGTAGGAGTCCAGTGACATAATCACTACACCATCTGTTGGGCCCCAATTTATCACTTTATTTATTTATTTTAAGAGAGATTTTTGCTACAGGTCATGTGTGCTTGACAGAGAAACAGAAATTGAGAAATCACCCCAAGAGGGATAGTCATGCTGCAGTCTCTTCTCATCCATTCTCCTCTCGGGATCTTGGGCACACACACCCACGTACCCAGTGTGTTTCAAGCTGCTGGGTCTGGGACTCAAACCATGGTCAACTATGTGGAAGTCCAGCAACGTAAACATTACACCATCTGCTGGTCCCCAATTTATCACTTTTTAATGCTGTATCTTCAAAAAATATTTTTGTTAGGTTGATTCTTGCTTTTTAATGCCCTGTTTAGAAACTCTTTTCGACTCCTCATTTTTTTTTTTTTTTTGTCTTACAACCCCTATTTCTTTTGCCAGTTGGACTATATACCTAAGTCAATTTGTTGTCTCGAATGAGAGAATGGAAATCAGGTCAGGCTAACTCTGCGTGAGGCAGGAAGTGTTACACAGTTAAATGAGGAAGATGAAGGCAGTAAATTTGTGGAATCGGCTTAAGCAGGCAGTGGTCCAATACTTTTAGATTTTTAGTTCAAGGATCTGAAAAGGTTGATGTGTTGTAGAGGCTTCGTGATTAGGCGACTAGATAATGAACTGTATTGCCGTCCAGCTAACATATCTGCATTGTATCTCTTAGTGTTTTGAGAGGCTCGTCAAACTCCTTTGTGAAACCAAACTCTTCCATGTTCATTATCCTTGATCTGTTGCCTGGACACATCAAAATCAATAACATTCGTGTTCTAGAGACATCATGCTAATGTTTAGTGGCCATCATTTTTTCTTTTAGGTGCTCAAAACCCATCATCCCAATAATCCTCTTTTGACCATATCCAGGAAATAAAACCTCTATTTGGAATAACATTTACCCATCCCTGATCCTCTGACTCCTCCCTCATTCTCCATAAATTTCCTAAAAAAAGAGCAATATCAAAAATTCCATGATCTCATCTGTTTTCCTACAGGCCAGGGTAAATGTTTGGGTCTGCTTTTCATAATGAGACCCTGGCAGGGCCTGGCTGAACTGCTCGGGCAGTAGGGACCATAGCCAGTCAGGAGTTGGCAAGAGGCTAATACATGCTGGGAGAAGGCCAGCCCCTGTAAACTCTGGGGAGGGCAGAAGCCCGTGTCTTTAAGTGAGTTTAGGTCAGGTAGTAGCGGCTCTGGAGGCCATGGGTCTCTGAGGCTTTCTTGGAAGGCAGAACAACTGTATAGGGAAAACATACTTCCATGCTAGGGTGTTCCAGGTGACTTACTCTTGCAACATTGGGATGGCAGGAAGGGAGTGGGGTCTCCTGAGAGCTAGTAGTCAGGAACAAGTTGGGAAATAGCCATCCAACTCTTAGGATAAACTGGGTGGGAGTGAGCAGGATGGAGCTGCAGAAATGCCCTCGGGCCTGCACCCTCAGGATCAGGGCCAATGATCACGGGGCAACAGAAACAGTGGTCTCTTGGGAGCCAAGAACCTGAGTCTAATCCTGGCTCTACCACTTATTATTATTCTTGTTTATCATTAGGCAAGATGATGCCTTATCCTGAGATTGACAAGAAGATCAAATAGGATATGTAGAAAATGCCAGTGTTTTCTCATTTTCCTACCGTTTCTTTGGCTCTTCCTTCCTGGTGCTATCATCAACAGATAGATTTTAGTCCTTATCCTTCCTGCCCACCTTGCAGCTCTAGCACCATTGAGTAGTTACAATGCTTCGCACAGAACATTCCCTTGGCTTTTATGGAGATCCCAACTATTTGATGACATCAGCTACCACATATGAGGGGTCTCTAAAGAGTTTGTGGAAAAATGCATATTATGAGAAAATCGTATGGATTTTAAAATGGTTTGCATCAAAGAAAACTCATACTTTAATTCCAGTTTTCTGTGAACTTTCTGCAGTTTCCTTGTATACACTGATGACTCCCATGTCTGTATTTCCAACACATATCGTATCTCTTTCTTTTTTAAAAAAATGACTTAATTTTATTTATCATTATTTTTTAAAAATTTGCTACAGGGCACTGTGTGCTCACCAGAGTCAGAGAGAGATAAAGTGAGAAAGTAAGCTACCAGGTCCGGGACTCAAACCAGTCGGCCATGTGAGAATCCAGCACCTCAACCACCATGCTGACTGTTGGCCCAACATATCTCTTTCTTAACAGCTGTATCCTTCTGCCTTCTGAATTTCCCACATCGATGTCCTACTAACAATTCAAACTCAACAATTTAACTTATTATCTTTTTCACCAATCCTTCCTTTCCTTGCCTGTATTCTTTATCCTGAGAACCAGTTATCAGTCTGTAAACTTGAAAGTCATGAGTTCAAGTGTTGTATTAGGGAGATGATCCCCAGAAGTACCAATAGGAATCAGAGAACTGAAATGGGGAAGAAAAGGAAACTAGTGTAGGGAGTTTACCAAGCCTGGTGCTACATGGACAACTGGAATGTAGTCCCACTGAAGAGCTTCAAGATAATGTGTAGAGTGACGCATCGCAAGGGGAAAAGGACCTGGGTATTGAGGTACCAATTCAGGTACCAACTCCTATCAATCATCAGCTGGTCTCAGTCATTAGCTGCTCCCTGGAACCTCTGAGCCACTGTATAGGTGTCAGCATTGGGTCTGGTCAACCAGAGAAAACCCTCAGGCAACGTGACACAGGTTCTGACAGTTTTGAGTCAGAAAGGGTGCTGTTGGGGCCAGCAAATGGCATGGTGGTTAAGGCATTGGACTCCCATATGGCCAACTGCAGTTCAAGTCCTGGACCCAGCAGCTTGAAAATCACTCAGGGCACATGTGCGTGCATGCCCAAAATCCTGAGAGGAGAATGGAGGAGAAGGGATTGTGGCATGACAACAACCTCAATCCACCTAGGGAGTGATTTCCCATGTCCCCTCTCTCTATCTCTCTCTGGTGAGTGCCTGTGCCCTATGACAAAAACCTAAAAAAAGAAAGGGGACCATTGTCTGGCACCCAGGGAAGACATCCTGTGTCTGGACTGCCCCTTTACTTGGGTAATTCCTACCTCCCTTTTAAGTTGCCTGGTCATCTGCCCCTTCTGTTGCCCTTCTGTCACTCTCACACACTCACCCTCCTCAGAGTCTGTATGACACATATTCCTCTCTTTCAGCACTGAGGGCCTTGTATTTTTTTTTTTTCCTTAATTGTGACCCTCTCTGGATGATGAATATCTTAGAACAGAAAACAAACCTTAATTCATCTTTATAGCTTCATAGTGTAGTGAATGAATGAATGAATGAAGCCACTTATTCCCTCTTGACTTTGGGAACCTCATTGACTATCCTCTGTCTCATTTCCATATCTAAACAATTTGGACTAATTAGCACTCAACCTCAAGGATGTTATGAGAATTATAGGAGACCATGTGTGTACTAGCCTCATAGTTTTATCATTGCAGTTCATGCCAGCTTAGCTTCTGGCTGCTTGAATCTCATCTCTGCCCAAAGAGCACTGGGGAATTAATGTCCCCTGGAGTAGTTCTCAACCCATGAGTTATGAGAGGTGGTAGTATACATATTCCAGCTCCCTCACCCTTTCAGGTGGGATCACCCTGAGTCTTTTGTTTAACACCACGTGCTAGAGTTACTCTGTAGATTAAACTCTGGTTACTCAGTGGTAACTGGCTTGACAAACATCATCCCTTCCCTCAAGTTTCTTAGATTCATCTCCTTAAGAAATTGCCGACCATACAGTTCTTGTCTTTGGGTTTGCTTCTAGGATGACCCAAACTCTGATAGTATGTGAAGCACTTGGCCCAGTGCATCACCCCCAGCAAGTTTCAGAACTGCTCTTGTGTCTGCCTTTATCAAGTTGTTGTTCATCAGAAGAAAGCAAGACCCCAGGAATAGCAGAGCAGCCATCTCCATCCTGGGCTCCTCCCTACAGTGCAGTGAGAAGCCCTGTGTGGGCACCACTAGTTACGAGAATGTTTTGATTCTAGCCAGTTTATGACAGGTGCTAACTTGTCCTTGAGGGAGTTTTAAAAAGCAGTCTAACTTAATGTCTTCAAAAAGTCCATAGAAGTCCAGAGACCTCCCTGAGTATACTGGGCACATGTGTGTACTCATAATCTGGGACTGGCTGAGGCTGGAGGTGGATAGTGCCATCAGGACCCTATTGGGTATTGTTTCTCTGTCTCTGTCTCTCACTCATAGAAGAAATAAATACATAGAACATATTCTAAAGTTTATGGAAAATGCACATTATGAAAAAACTACACATGGATTTCAATTTTTTTTGCATCAATATAAACTAGTACTTTAATTCCATTTCCCCTGAATGTTTTGAAGTCCCTTCCTGTATAGCACAGATGTACATGTGGTATGTAACAGATATGCTGTATATATCTGTGGTATTACAGTCCAGTGGGTGAGTGTTAATTAAGAGATTAAAAGTCTGAAAAAGCTAAGATACGTGGTTCCCAAGAGGCAGCAATGACTGCTGACACCACCCTGGCATTTGTCCATGCTGGGTGGCAGTGTTTAGTCTGTAGGGTTCATGTCCTCTTTCTGGAGTGAGGAGTTAACTGTTGAACTTTCATAAACTTGTTCGGTTAAGTTTGCCCAATGAGGCACCAAACTTTTTGGCAAAACATCCATCTGTATGTGGTTAAAGTTCCTGGTTCTTATTACAGCCAGACTTGGTTATGTTTCAAGAACCATAAGTCTTGGCTCTATGAACACCAGACACAGTGTCCTCTGAATCTTTCTTTCCTGACTTCGCTAACACTTCTCCAGGCAGACGGCACTGAACTTGCCAAGAAAAAAGGACCAAGTTCGTTTGTTAGTTCTAACCCACATTTCCTTTGTCAAAATATGGTCATTAAAGAGCTTAAAAATACAGCTTTCCTATAGACAGATAATGAACATGGGATTAAAGATTTATTTCACTCGTTAGAATATCAACAGATGACAGATGGATATGAGGGATTAATTTTATTAAGTACTCACCAGGCCAGCAGGTGGTATAGTGGTTAGGGTGCTAGACTCCCAACTGGCCAACCGTGGTTTGAGTCCTAGACCTGGTGGCTTACTTTCTCACTTTCCCTCTCTCTCTCTGGTGAATACACATGCCCTATAGCAAATTTTAAAATAACAAGTAATACTAAATAATTCTAAAATAATAATACTATATATGTGTTGTGTTCAAAGAAAGGCTGCTGAAATATGCTCCATGACTGAGATTCAAAACTGGTTCCTATCTTATGGACCATCAAGCCCTCGTCTTTAGAGTTGCTCTCTACTGGAGAGATGTTTTTGTCAATTATGCTTGGAAGATTATATTTGGATATTTTGGACAGTTTTTCTTAAGCTGTCCAGATTCATCGTAACATATTCAGTAGCAGTCTAGTTGAGCTATCAAATATTAACAAACTTTATTTCTGCATTTTCCCTTTTGCATGTCTGAAAAACCTGAATTAACTCATGTATTGAACATCAAAGGCAGCCGGGAATTAGGTACAGTCATTGATTTGCTATAAATGTTTATAACACCCTCTCATGAAGTATTTGCCAAATGCCATAGTAGAAGTATTCCCATGTGGCTATTTTCAAACTATCAACATGATGCTGTTGAAAGCTGAGATGAGGTGAGACTTTTGCAACCACTATGGTGAGATGATGTTTTCGGGTTCCAGCAAGTCGTGTGCTACAGTAGAAGTTCTATTATATGAGAACCGTGGTGTTCAGCTTACTTTCCAAGGCTGTATAATCATGAGTGGCCATGAGGTGAACACCTCTAAGGATCCCTAAAGATCAGTTTACCTAGTGGTTCTGAAAATTGAATCCCTGGAATGCTGGTAATCCGTGAGGGTCCCTCAAGGGTTACACAAACTTTGATTTAAAATTCTTCTAAGTTACACTTTTTAAAAAATGCACATACAGGGGGACCAGCAGTTAGCATAATGGCTATGTCGCTGGACTCCCATGTAGTCGACCGCGGTTTGCGTCCCGGACCCGGTGGCTTAAACTCATGCCGGGTGCGTGTGTGTGCGTGCCCAAGATCCTGAGAGGAGAATGGAGGAGAAGGAATTGCGGCGTGGCCATCCTCCCTGGAGGGTGATTTCTCGCTTTCTGTCTCTCTGTCTCTGTCTGTCTGTCTGTCTGGCGAGCACACGCGCCCTATAGCAAAAAACCTCTCCAAAAAAAAAAAAAAAAAAAAAAAAGCACATACAGGGCCTATTGGTGGCTTGGTGGTTGTGGTGGCTGGATCCCACATGGCCAATTGTATGGTTAGAGTCTTGGACCCAGCAACTTGAGGAACACATTGGGTTATGTGCATGCCCCAAATCCCAAGAGAATGGAGGAAAAGAAATTGCAGCATGCCCATCCACTCTGGGAGGTGCTTTCTCTCTTGCTCTCTGTTTCTCTCTAGTGAGCACATGCACCCTAAAGCAAAAACTAAAACAAAACAAAACACATGTAACAAATGTACCAAGGAGTAGTTGGGACTGATGCACACCAAGTTTAGAATTCTTCTAACTGACCAGAACGGGTATGATGGGGAGGAAGCCACAGAGGTGGGAAATACAAAGAGATGTGATATATCTTTAAACCTTTTTGTATATCTTAAACATTGCATACTACATTCTCAAAACACACCTACTTTGTATTTTGTATCACATTTCAAAACATTTTTAAAAACGCTGACAAATTGTGCTGCCGAATTAACTTACTTTTTTTTTTTTTTGAGAGAGATTTTCACTGTAGGGCGCGTGCGCTCGCCAGACAGACAGAGAGAGACATAGAGACAGAAAGCGAGAAATCACCCCCCAGGGGGGATGGTCACGCCGCAATCCCTTCTCCTCCATTCTCCTCTCAGGATCTTGGGCACGCACGCACGCACACGCGCCCGGCGTGAGTTTTAAGCCACCGGGTCCGGGACACGAACCGCGGTCGACTACGTGGGAGTCCAGCGACATAGCCATTACACTAACTGCTGGTTCCCGAATTAACTTACTTTTGAACCCATGTCATTAAACATTTTGCAATGATGCATGGTATGCTGGACAAAAACACTGAACTGTCAGGAAGAATCTTGTTTTCTTTTGTTTAATAATGTGGTGGAATGCCTTTTTATATTTTTCAATGATTTCAAACTTACACAAAAGTTGGAAGCATAATACAAAGATGTTTATATGCCATTTATCCAGATGGACACATTGTTAACATTTTGCCACATTTCTTTCTGTCTCCATCTCCACACATGTGTGGGTTTGTGTACACACAGGCCTTTTTCTAACCATGGAACAGTAAGTTACCTTCTTATTCATTCCTCACTGTTTACTTCTTAAGAACAAAGACATGTTCTCACATCACCATGATAGTCATCAAATGAAGAAAATTTATTTTATAAGCGTTTTTAAAGAATTATTTTATTTAACTTTATTCATTTACTTATTTTAATTTGACCACAGGGACAGAGCGAGAGTGAGCGAGCGAGCGAATTTGACCACAGGGACAGAGCGAGAGTGAGCGGAGCGAGCGAGCAAGGGAAAGTGAGAAAGCAAGCCACCAGGTCCAGGACTCATGGTCCCCCATATAGAAGTCCAGTGCCACCTGCCAACCCCAAATTCAGGAAATTTAACATTGATACAATGACTTTAATCTATTCCGTACCCCAACTAATGCCTCTTGTAGCTTCCCCCCCCTTTTCTTTTTTGGTTTAGGATCCAAGCTAGGATCATTCATTGAATTTGATCATCATTTCTCCTTAGACTCCTTTGATCCAAAATGAATCAGGTTTGTTTTTTTTTTTTCTTTCAAGACAGTACCTTCTTTTTTATTTTTTTTTGTAGTTTTAATTTTTTTTCCTTATTTCTTCCATTAAAGGGGGGGGACACCCAAACAGGATTTTTCACACCATGATCTACTCCCAGCCCCTCCTTAGCCAGCCAGGATCATGGTCACACACAGGCATGGCCAGGGAGCCCTCGGGATATGACCCCGGGGCTGTCCATGTGGGCTCCACTTCCTTTTCCATTGCGCAGCTGTCTGGCCACAGGTCCTTGGCATTTCTGGGGAGTTCAGGCCAGTTGTTAGGGGGAGTGTCCCCCGTTCGGGTGTGTTTGGTGCTCCTCACAAGTGGATTCAGGTTCTGCACTTTGGGCAGGAGTGTCTTGGAAACACGCCGTGCCCCAGATCAGGAGGCACATGTGGTGGGTTTTTTTTTTTTTTTTTTTTTTTAGAGGTTTTTGCTATAGGGCGCGTGCGCTCACCAGACAGAGACAGAGAGACAGAGAGACAGAAAGCGAGAAATCACCCCCTCCCCAGGGGGGATGTGGTGGGTTTGTTTTATTACCAGCACAGTCAGTGCAGCCAAGCAGTGTGTCCGCTAAGGATCTCTGCAGGGAGAGTTTGGGAGAGTTGGGTCTGCCTAAAATTGAAAGATGAATCCAGGGGGGATTATTCAGACTTTTCTGGCTCTGAGAATGTCGTTCAGCTGGGTGAGCCGACTGCTGTCTAAGCTGGGAGGCATTTCTGTGGCCGAGACAGGCCGCATCAGCAGCCCTCAGGGCTGGAGCTGTGAATCCATCTGCGGGTGCGCATCCTGGTGCGCGGTGCCCTGGTGTGCAAAAAGCTGAGCCGTCGCCAGGCCGGCCCCTGGGAGCGCTGCCCAGGGTGGCTGTCCTCTGCTCTGGTGACGCGAGGTTGGTGCCGTGTGGCTTTTCTGAGGTTTCCCGACTTTCCCGTGTAAAGTGAAGATGGTCTGTGTCCGGAGCCAAGGCTGCTGCAGCGCCCGCCACAAACCACGCAAGGCCTGCCCGGCTGGGGCCGCAGCCTGTTGGAGGAAAACAGGAAATGAGAACATGGGCTCTTTCCGCACGGCTAGTGATGCGTTTCTCGGTGTTTCCATGGGTTTGAATAGCAGGGTCTTTTTCCTTCATGGAGCGAAGCACCCAAGCTAGTGAAGATGCACATCAATAAACAGCACTCGATGGTGGCGATCTAGCGTCCACACTGCTCCGGGTCAGGGCAGAGCCTCCCACCGACACCAGCCACAGACTAATGGGCCGAGAAACACACGGGGTGGGCAGGGCGGGTGTCACGGGCTCGTCCATGGCTTTATAGATGCGCTGGGCGCGCTGGTGGCGGCAGACCAGGCTCTGCCCTGTTCTGGGGGAGCACAGACCGAGGACTGGAAACAGCAGCCGTAACGTTAATGCAGCAGTCAGGGGCCATGGACTCCAGAAACGGAGGGGCTAATGGTGGGCGAGAGAGAAGCCGGGACAGAGGAGAGTCTGTCTGAGCTGAGAGCTTGCTGGCGGATAATAGGGATCACTGGGTAGTGAAGAGAGAGACTGGCTGATGGTGCAGACACGGGAGGTGCGGTGGATGGGGTGGGCTCAGGGCAGGGGGCGGAAATGGCCAGAACGGTTTGCATTTGGGGACAAACCCCCTAGGCCATGTCAGAGTCCAGACTTTGTGTTCTGATGTCAGGGGCGTCTGGGTTTTAGAACAGGATTTCCCAAACTTGAGGAAAGGGTTGCTGGGAGGGAAAAGACCCAGCTTCTCACTTCGGAGGGTGCTTACTTACCAGTGGCGAGGTATGGAGGTTGGAGGCTACACTCCTGAGGGTGGGCAGCGCTGACCCCAGGGAAGACTGAACTAGGAGACAAGAAAAGCCCCAGGGCAGGGCCTGCTAGCCTCCTGCGGCTGCTGGATTGGCCTAGGCTACTCGTGGGCTGCCCCACCAGATTTAGGGACATCCCTTAATCACTTTTACTCTCTAAAGATGTTTAAGATTTTATTCTGAAATAATGTCAGACTTCTAGAATAGTTGCAAAAATAGTTCCGAGAACTCCCTTATCCCATCATCTAGATTCAGTGCTGGATCATTTTTTAGAAGTTTATTTCTTCATTTCTGCCATGGCAGAGAGAGACAGACAGCCCCAAATAGGGTCTTCATCCACCATACACCTCCAGCCCACCATACACCTCCAGCCTCTGCCAGCGCAGGCCATGAGCACACTTGGGCACCAGGCATGTATGAGGAGGCCTCGGGATGTGAACTCAAGACCTTCCCAATGTGGGTGGAGCACGGAGGAGCATTGCATTACCTTTGTGCCGCCGTCCAGCTCAGTGCCATTCTGCCTCAGTTGGTATGCCATTCTCTGAGCCAGCGGAGCCTAGACTGCAGACTCATACCCCTTTATCACTTACTGTGTCATACAGTTCTGCAGAGCAAGGGTGTGCGTTAACATGCCCACCGTCCTACGATCCGAGCCTGGGGCTTCATCTTTGATACGGTATTTTTAGCTAAACCACAGATACCAATTTTATCCATTTCCCCAGTAATGTCCTGTATAGCATGTTTCTCCCTCTAGTCTAAAAATCAGTCCAGGATCATGTTTTTTTGTTGTTGTTGTTTGTTTTTAGGATGGGGAAGTGGTTGTTAGGTCTCATGTAACCTTTGTTGTTTTTTTTAAAATTATTTATTTTCTTGATTTATTATTTTACATTTGCTGTAAGATATGGGTACTCACCAGAGAGAGAGAGAGAGAGAAGGAAGGTGAGAAAGCAAGCCACCAGGTCTGGAACTGAACTGCAGTTGTCCATGTGGGAATCTAGCGCCTTAACCACTGTACCACCTGCTGGCCCTCAAACCTTTTTTTTCTTTTATTTTTTCTTGGAGAGGTTTTTGCTATAGGGCGTGTGCGCTCGCTAGACAGACAGAGACAGAGAGACAGAAAGCGAGAAATCACCCCCCAGGGGGGATGGTCACGCCGCAATCCCTTCTCCTCCATTCTCCTCTCGGGATCTTGGGTACGCACGTACACGCGCCCGGCGTGAGTTTTAAGCCACTGGGTCTGGGACGTGAACCACGGTTGACTACATGGGAGTCCAGCGACATAGCCATTACTAACTGCTGGTCCCAAACGTTTTTAAATCTAGAGTCATTCCTCAGCCTTTCTTTTGTCTTTTGGATACTGCATGTTGTAGAATCCAGGCCAGTTCTTTTATGGAATGTCCCTCAATGAGCTGTATCTGATTTCCTTGGAATTGGATTCTCTGTGCAAACCTTCTGTTGGAATCCCCTGTAACTGATTCTGTGCTTGTCTCAGGACACCACGTCTGTAGGAACCGGCATCTGTCTGCTCTTGAGGATGCTGGTCGTGATTACCTGGCCAAGGTGTTGGCTAGTTTCTTCACATACAGTTATCGTCCCCTTGCAACTCACAAACAACCTGTGAGGATCCAGCTCCCTTAACCGTTAGGCCATGGGTCCAGTCCCTGTTGAAGGTTTTTGAAACTCAGTAGTTGAATTTAAAAAGTCATACCTAGGGGCCAGGAGATGGCGTAGCAGTAATGTTGCTAGACTTCCGCGTGGCTGGCTGAGGTTTGAGTCCCAGACCTAGTAGCTTAAAACTCACACCAGGCGCTTGTGTGTGCGTGCCCAAGATCCCAGAGGGAGATGGAGAAGAGATTGTGCCATGGCCATCCCCCTGGGCGATGATTTCTCACTTTACCTCTCACTGTCTCTGTCTCTCTCTCTGGTGAGTGCACACACCCTGAGGCAAAACCCCCTAAAAATAAGTCACAACTACAAAAAAAAAAAAAAAAAAAGTCACAACTGATTTCAAAGTGGTCTTAAGCAGCATACACATAAAAATATGCAACAAAATGTTTCTGGAAAGAGCCAGATTATATCTATTTCAAGGACCCAACCTCAAAGGCCAAGTGGACTGACACACATATGTAATCCTGGAATCTTGAGAGGCTCAGTCTAAAGAGTTGCAATAGAACCTCGAATAAATAAATAGTTAGTTTGGGGGCTATGTGGTCTCTGGTGCCACTATTCAATTCTGCCAACGTGGGTGGAAACAGCTCTAGATAATTTTGTCGTCGTCTTTTTCTTCAACAAGGTCTTGTCACATAGCAGTCCTCCTGCCTCAGCCTCCCAGCTGGGATTACAATTATGTGTCACCGTGCTTGGTTCTTTTCCAGACAGCGCCTTGCTCTATTGCCCATGTCAAGGTCAAGTTGCACACGCCCCCACACCCAGCCTTTAGGTTGGACTAGGAATTGAACTCGGTCCCTCCCTGTGGCCCCAGCCTAAGAGCACAGTGTCTTTGCAGCATGCAACACTGAGCTGAGCCAGCGTGGATGCCGTGTAACCGTGTTTCAGTAAAACTTCATTTCCCAGAGCATGCAGCAGGTACACATGTCCCCCAGCCTCTCTTGATATGGGTCATGCGCAGGAAAGCAGAATGCTGGGAAAGAGCCTGCAGGATAGAACAGAATAGCAGCAGACAGTAGCGAGGCACAGACATGTCTTTAGGGACCTGCTGAGGACATTAAAGGTGCCGTGGTCCAAGGCCCGAGTGGTGTGGAGAATGGGAAGGAAGATGAGAGACACTCAGACCTGAAGACTCAGCAGAACTGCAGAGTGATGGATGTGCCGGGGACAGGGAGGGGGGGAGCCGAGGTCCCTCCCTGTGAGTTTTCAAGCCTGGGGTTGTCATTAACAGAAGCGAGAGCAAGGACTTCAGAGGAACGGAATGTTAAGTGGAAAGTCAGCATTTGGAGCTAAATTTGAGAGAAAGAAACCAAAAATGAATGCTCATTGTAATAGTTTTTTTGTAGACAGGCATTTCCAGTCTAGAAAAAGGAGGTAGGACGGGATGAAGCAGACTCCACAAACCCTTCGTTTTGGTTTTTGTTTTATTTTTGTTAAAGCCAGAGAAACTACGTGGTTGAAATCTGGAAATAATGTTCAAGTCTGCTGACGGAATGATTTGATCTGCCTGTTTGTATACCTTGGTGCAATAATAAAGGTATGGAAAATAGTTTTTAAAAACAGGAAACAGAAAACACTCCTAACGAAGAGAATAGGGTGTGACTGGAAAACGGGGTCTGTGGAAAAAAAGCCTGGTTAAAATAGAAGCTTCCAGCTGCAGGCGAGCCTCCTGTGCCACACAGAGCTATGCCAGGACAGACAGGTGAAATGGAGATATGTAAGGAGAAGTCCATAGTCCATCCAGACACTGTCTCCCAACTGGGTATCGCCCCAAATAATGGAGTGTCAGCTCTGTAATATCGTCATACCCAGGACCCTCCCATTGGGGTTAGGCCAGGGAGGATTGTGAGGACATTGGTTTAGCCCATGATTGAAACAGATAGAAGCTATCTTTTCTGTTTTCAACAAAGAACAGCTTTCTGGAGACAAGTAAGAGGATAAGGTCTTCAGGAAGATAAAAGCATTACCTTCTAGTCTTCCCTTTGCTGGAGGGTGGGCTATCACTGCCACCCAAAGAGAGGGAGGCTTGTTTTACCAGGGTAAACAGCTTGGGGGGGATTCTCAAGACAATCTTATCCACTTTCCTATTGTCCGCTGTCACTAGAGGTCAGTAGGAGCTGATTGTAGAGAGTCATAAACCATCTCAGTCTAAAGAAAGAGCGCCTGTGGCGGCTTGATCTCAGACTCAAGGCAGACATATTTTTTTAATGCTTATGAGATGTGTTCTGGCTTCTATGAGGAGGACTCAGAGGAAAAGGCAAGCTGGTTTAGGATTAAGAACAAGATTCAAAGAGGAGTCAAAGGCAGAGGAACCATAGTGAAGGGGCCACGTGTTTTAGAATAACCCAAAGAGGAGCCGTAAGGCAAAGGAAGAAGAAGAGACCATGCACCCCAGAGAACACAAGCTCTTGACACTGGGATCAGGAGCTAGAGAGAGGCTAGGATGCCTTAGGGCCGGTGAACCCAAGACCATGTACTTTCTCTGAGTCCATCGGGGTGTAGCAGACCACACGGAACTGAACCACGTGCTTCTCAAACCAGGACTGGGAGAAGGTGGGAGAGGGCTGAAAGCAGTCGTGGAAGCGAGTTCACTGTGCTGTGAGCCTGGAGGTGATCCTATCTGCTGCCCAGCAGTGCCCTAAGACCAGGCTGTGCACATTGTCGTGCTCTGGCCTTACCCCTTCCTGGGGAGGAAGAAGTCTAAGGGCAAAACTTCTTGGTTTGTTTTTGTTTTTGTTTTATTGAGAGATTTTTTTTTTTGCTACAGGGCATGTGCACTCACTGGAGAGACAAAGACAGAGAGACCAAAAGCAAGAAATCCCTCCACCGGGGACATGGCCACAACACAATCCCTCCTCCTCCATTCTTCTCTTGGGATTTTGGGTATGCATGCACTTGAAACAGCATGTGTTTCAAGCCCCGCTGGCTCTAGGACTCGAACCATGGTTGGCAATGTAGGAGTCCAACGCCTTAACCACTATACCACCTGCTGGCCCCGGGCTGTACCAGTCTTAAGCCCACTTTCTCCTCTCATTCTTTTTTTGTTTGTTTGCTTGTTTGTTTTTGGAGAGGTTTTTGCTATAGGGCGCGTGCGCTCGCCAGACAGACAGAGACATAGAGACAGAAAGTGAGAAATCACCCCCCCCCGGGGGGGGGGGGGGCAGGCCGCAAGCCCTCCTCCATTCTCCTTGGGATCTTGGGCACGCACGCACACGCGCCCGGCGTGAGTTCTAAGCCACTGGGTCCGGGATGTGAACCACGGTCGACTACGTGGGAGTCCAGTGACATAGCCATTATGCTAACTGCTGGTTCCCTCCCCTCTCATTCTTGACCCCTCCAGATATCAGAACTCTGGAGTCCCCTTCCTATGCGGCCCAACCCAAGCCTGTTTCCACTGCCTGACAGGGTGTCTCCCAGCTCCCTCTGCCCAAGAGCTGTCTCTGCGCCTGGAATAGCATCCATAGACTGGCAGGTGGGAGGGGTAGACAGAGCTTGGACATGAAGGCTGGGGTGTCCGAGTGCTGTCAGAAGGAAGAGAGGAGAGACAAGCCCAGAGGCTGGTTGGGATCCCTGGGTGTTCAGGTACAAAATTCCACAGAGTCTGATGATTTTAAGTGCAGAGCGGGCTTTCCAAGTTCGTATGAAGGCACGTCTGTTATAGTAGGAGAATGAAACATATTTTAGTTTACAGTACATAATTTTTTTTTAAGTTTACATTTTTCTTCTGAGAGAGAAAAGAGCACCCCCCAACAGGGTCTTTACACCACTATTTCAACCCCAGTCTCAGCCGGCCCCGATCACAGGCATGTGCACGCACACCTGGCATGTCCAGGGATGCCTCAGTATACGAACCTGTAACTTCCCATGTGGTCCAGCATCCAAGTTTTGCATTTCTGCTGTGCTCTTGGCTGGGCCCCAGCACTTTACGGTTTTGATTTGTCACATTTAATATTCAGACATCAAGTACATCTGTCTATCTTCTTGCCTCCATCTGACTTCTTGCCCAGGCCCTGAAGATGTTAGTGTCCACCTGGCAACCCTTTGGGAGGCAGGAGGATCCAAATAAGGTCAATGTCTCCACAGTCCACTCAGACCATGTGCCCATGGGCTCCTTGACCCTATATCCCTTGTTCTTTTCCTTCTAGAAGTCTGACCCTTGGCTATCATGACCTGCAGCAGTTTGTACTCACCCTTAAATCCAGTCAGAGGTCGAGGGGTAAGGGGTGATTTTGCTGCTGCCCTCTGCTTTGGGCTAGCTGCAATTGCCCTCTCTGGCCTCACTTCAGGACTTGGCCAGACACGAGTAAGAGGTTACAAGCGGTGTAGACCACTGAGAGGAAAACTGTAAGCGTCAGAGAAACCCTGCAAGCTTAGCAGAAACTATCTGGTAGTTGCAACTGATACAACATAGAGTAACATGAAACTGGACTTGCGAAATATCCCAAGTGTATGTAGGTGTCTTTCCCAGCAAGAGATATGAATGCCATCGATCAACCAAGAGAGAGACTTACCATGCCCGAACTTCTGAGGTATTATTGACACAAAACCCACCTTTTGGAGGATAACAACAGGTATCACTGAGAAAAATTTGTGGACTTCAATGAACTCTTTTGTAGAGACCTGAAAATATTCTTATTTTAGAGAATAGAGAAGAGTCACTTCTCTCATTATATCTGTTTCTTGCTCATTTTTAAAAAAATTTTATTTATATCTATTTTATAATTAATTAATTAATTTACAGTCATTCGCTGTATGTACATCAATACAGTATACAAAATGAGATTTCCCATCTAATATCCATTGTATATTGGCTCAATCCAGGATATATAACCATACACACTATCATCAACAAATAATTTTCTATTTCTTGTTTCGTGTATATTTTGCTTTCCCCTCCTCCTTGATTCCTACCTCTCAACTTCTGCCAATTCACCCCTGCTACTCCCACACTGTCTCTGGTATGTGCAGTGGTTTTTCCATGTATTTTTTCTTTTCCACATTTTATTTATTCACTAAATATCTTAATTAATTTAAAGGCTTTCAATAGCAAGTACAGCTGATATATCCACATTGATGAATACACGTCTGACTTTAGGAGTAAACCTCAGCGAGTCAAGTGAACATAACTATGAAGTAGCACCTTGCTGGGGCTAAATAACTTACTGCAGTCATTAAATGGGTATTAATAGGTATTTTTTAAATGCATTTTTTAATTTCCAAAAAAAGTTTTAGTTTAAATAGATCAAAAATCAAAAAATGTTAAGAGAAATTTACTTAAATCTTAAAGCCAGGAAAAAGGTTAGGATTCAGTTCAAATAGGAATAGATGAACCTATCAACAGCTCAAGAGAAGATAAAAATCCTTAAATACGGAAATCAAAGCACAGAAGGAAATCAGCAATGTTTTAGTTTAAAGTTAAAAAATTCTATTTTACTAGTTCAGACTCACATAATTAATCTCTCTTCTGTTGAATTTGCAACTGTGGTCTGATTTTTCCATTTAAACTCTGGAAGTTAACATTCAACTCTGGACTTGTCCCTACTATTAGGCTGGCCATTCTCTTGGTTGTTTCTTGTACTCTTATTTCTGTGTCTGGCTTCAGTTTTCCTGGTATAGCATTCCTTTTGGGACTCCTTGGAGAGCTGGTCTGGTGTTGGTAAGTTCTTTCAGGTTTTGTTTATCTGAGAATGTTTTTGTCCTTTTTTACCATATGGAATAGAATCTTGCTGCGTATGGTATTCTTTGTTGAAATTGTTTTTCTCTTAACACTTTGAATATATATTCCCACTTTTTCCTTGCTTGCATTGTTTCCAGTGAGAGGTCTAACATTAGCCTTTTGGGATATCCTTTGAAAGTAACTTGACGTTTATCTCCTGACAATTTTAGTATCTTGTCTCTGATTTTGTTTAACCTGGCTATGATGTGCCTTGAGGAAGATCTTCTTAGGTTGATTCTAGGTGAGGTCCTCTGTATTTCTTGGGTCTGGATATTTGAGTGCCTCTCTAGGTTTGGAAAGTTTTCTTCCAGGATTTTATGGAATAGATTATCAATGTCCTTATTAGTCTTTTCACCTTCTGGGATAGGGGTGATTCAGATGTTTGGGCATTTAATGGTATCTAGTATTAATTGTATGTTGTTCTCATTTTGGGGGGCTGTTATTTTCTCAGTCTTTTTGGTGAATTTTTCTAGGTCATAGGTTCTATATTCTACATTTGAGGAATCTTCTGCATGATTTAATGTGCTTTTTTTTTTGGAGAGGTTTTTGCTATAATGCGTGTACGCTTGCCAGAAAGACAGAGAGACAGAAAGCAAGAAAGCAAGAAATCACCCCCAGGAGGAATGGCCACGCTGTAATCCCTTCTCCTCCATTCTCCTCTTAGGATCTTGGGCATGCACGCACATGCACCCGGCTTGAGTTTAAGCCACTGGGTCTGGGACTCGAATCACAGTCGACTACATGGGAGTCCAGTGACATAGCCATTACGCCAACTGCTGGTCCCAATACTTTTTATATTTTCAATGGAAGTTTTGATTTCCTGTATTATAACCTTCATCTCTAACAATTCCATTTGATTCTTTTTTATGATGGGGATTTCCTCTTTAAGATCATTCAAGAATTTCCTCACCTGATCCTAGAACTCTTTGTCTCTTTTCTCCTGCTTTCTCTGGAGTTCTTTATGTCTGTTTTCTTACATCTCTGTTAGCTTTGTCAATATGAATATTTTTAATTCATTATCTGACATTTCCATGAGTTCCCTTGTATTCTTTGTGGAGGAAGAGGAGTTATTCTTTTCCATTACTGGAGAGATGTTTTCTTGGTTTCTCGTATTTATTGTGCCTCTGTGGTGGTTTCTGGCCATCTGATGGATTATACGTGTTTCCTATTTATTGGAGTTAAATCAGAGCAATCAGAGGAATGCAGAAGGAGGTGACCTGCAGTCTGGCTCCTGGCTAGACCTGGGGGGCAGGAGGGTGATGTCTAGGCAGAGCATTTTTGGTGGTCAAAATCCCTCAATGGGCCAACTCAGAACTCAAATATAGATGGCTGCTGATTGGCTGATCCTGGTTAATGGCTAGACCTGGGGAGCAGGAGGGTGAAGTCTGGGCAGAGGGTCTTTGGTGGTCGAAATCTCCTTGTTAATTCCAGAATCTGGTTGTGAGATGATATTAACACATGCTATTAGAGTATTTATGAGAGGACTCAAAAAGTATGTGGGGGGAAATAAAATGAATGTACAAGTTTATTTTGGTGCAAAAAGATATGGAAATCCATGCATAATTTCTTTCATAATATACATTTTCCATGAACTTTTTGAAGACCCCTTTGTATAAGAAAGTGTCATAGTTATTTTGACATTGGACAATGTGTTTCAGCTGACCAGAAATATGCAGGCTTAGAAGGAGGGCATTCTTCTAAGGAACCCAGTTATTTTCCAGCCCCCTTCTACTTCTTTTTGGGGAGCATACACGCACTCACACCCAGTGTGATTTTCAAGCTGCTGTGTCTTTGGCTCGAACTGCAATTGGCCACGTGGGAGTCCATTGCCTTTACCACCACAACACCTGCTGGCCCTTCCAGCCCACTTCTTAAGAGCAAGCATGAGAATTCCGTTTCTAATCCCCAGAGCACCCAGGCTCAAGTACACAGAGAAGCACACAGTGGAGTCGATTTGCTTGGCCAGTTGTATGTCACGGGGAACTTTGCATTAGCTTTGGTGGGGCTTTTCGCGTATTCTGTGGTCTCAATGGTGATGTGATGACTCGAACACCTCTATAGAATTCTGACTTATGCAAAAATGAAAGCAGAGAAACACGATTGGCTGGGGACGTGTAGAGAATAAGGTAAATCTGTATGTGACACAGGAAAGGCTTCCAGAACACGGACCTTAGGAAAAATCCAACCAGAGTAAAAACATGTAGATCCCCTAAACAACTTTCTTCTATTCCAAAGTGGCATAAAAACATTTTCCCTGGCACGTTAGGTGGGTCAAGAGCATGATGTATGTTGCCGACAATCTTACCTTGTCCATCTTAAAGCTGTGGGTTTTCTCAATCTTATAGTTTAGAAGCAGCCAGTCTTTAAAAACTCTGCTTTTCTGAGACCTGTTGGTGGTGTAGCTGGACCCACCTGTGGGGTCCTGGAATCCTGTCCCTGAGCACACTGGGTGCACTCGCATGCCCCTGCTGTGGGCTGACTGGGAGTGGGAGTGGGTCGTGTTGTGGGGAATCTGTTGGGAGTGCCTGTCTCTGCCTCTCTCACATGGAACGGATAAATAAGCCCACAAATAAACCCTTCTCTTCAGTCCAGATGACTTCTCTGTAAAAGCTTACACACTTACTAGTTCAACAAACATTTATTGAGCACCTGTATGTCACGCACCCTGAAAGATATTGGAGACACTAACTTGAGTAAGCAGATGGGATCCTCAAGGTTTGATTGCTTCAGGGAAGATCTTTTTCTTCTTCTCTTCAAACTTGAGAGAAATGGAACCCCTTAGATCTGCAATGACAGACAGAACGTAAGTTTTCCTTTACATTTTCCTAATGACATCATTTAACTTGGTTAAGATGACAGCCAGAAATATCCCAGGTCTCAATATTGGCCAATAATACACTTTCATGGGTAAAACACTAGTTTCAACCTCGAGATCTAGTTTCTTACTTTTTCTGTCATTTATTACTGCAGTGTATAAAGAATCAAATAAAAGCCACGTCTTCAGAGACCTTTTGGTTTAGAATTGGTGGATTAAATTCAGTGGTAAGCTGGAATTCATTCTCCCTGCTCAATACAGTTTTTCTTTTATTTTTTTTTTTAAGGTTTTTGCCATATGGTGTGTGCACTCACCAGAGAGGAGAGAGAAAAATTAAGAATTCACCCCCTAATGATGGTGGCCATGCCACAATCCTTTTTCCTCCATTCTTCTACTAGGACTTTGGACATGTACACACACACATGCTGGTGTGATTTTCAAGCTGCCAGGTCCGGGACTTGAACTACGATCAACCATGTAGGGTTCCAGCACCTTAACCATTACGCCACCTGCTGGCCCTTAGGGCTGATTTCTTCTTAAGTTTATTTCTCCATGAGAGAGAGCTACAGAGAAAGAGAGAGAGAGAGACCCCCATCGGAGTCTTCACATCACAAGCCCCCCCTTATCCTGAGCCAGCCTGGGTGGCAGTCACATACGTGTCTGTCATGTGCAGAGAAGTGTCCGGATGGAAAACCAAGGCTTCCCATGTGTCTTTAGCATCATGGAGTAGCGAGTTACCATCGCACCACCACAGTGGCCATGATTTTAAATGTTCATGAATTTCGCAAATCTGTTGTCACATTGGTGTCTTAAAGTCAGCCATGATGGGAGTATTTAAACCACACAATTGAGAAATACTAACACTTGTGGCTTTTGTCTCCCAGAAACCCACCTACTAAATATTTTCCAAATATCATTGATTAAAGGGATGGGTAAATATCCTAATGATGAGGTAGAAATTTAAAATAAAACACCAACATATGCAAGGTCAAAATAAAGGGGAAAGGGGCTGGCCCATAGCCTAGTGTTTGAGAAGTCGGATCCCACATGACCCACCACAGTTCCAGCCCCTAACCCATCTCCCAGTATCTGGAAAACCACACCAGGCAGGTGTGTGTGTGTGCACATGCGAGTGCCCCAGATCCCAGTGGAATGGAGGAATAGAGGGGAAGGGATTGTGGCATGACCACCCCCCCACACACACACATATACACTGGAGAGGGTACTTTCTCCTTCTCTCTCTCTGGTGAATGCACGTGCTTTTGGCAATTAAAAAAATTGGGGAAATGGAAGCAAACTAGTACATGAAATTCTGGGTGACATGTACCCAATGGGTAGGAGATCTTTATTTTACTCTTTAGGGATGGAATCTCTCTTTATGTTCCTTCATAGAAGTGGCCATCATTCCTTTTTTTTTTTTTTTTAAGAATTATATATTTAGTTTTATTTATTCATTCACTTACTTTAAGTTGACCAGAGAGAGAGAGAGAAAGTGAGGTACCAAGCCATCAGGTCCAGGACTCCAATCATGGTTGGCCATGTGAGAGTGTCCAGCACCTTAACCACCACGCCACCTGCTGGTCCCTGTCATTACATTTTGACGCAGGACATTTTTATGTAGTCACTTGAACTTTATGTATGTTCTCTACTCTTTACTCCACTGCTGACATAGGCTGTTCATAAACAGAGCAAGTATTAGAAGAATAATGAGTATAGAGTGTAGAATTTCCGTAGCCCATTGCTGACAAAAGAGCGTTCTTGGAGTGCCTTTGGGAGTCACTCCCCCCCCCTTTTTTTTACTGATTATTTAAGGATTTAACAACACTTTCCCTCTCTCTGTCTTTCTCTCTTTGTCTCTCCCTGGGTGCGTGCTCATGCCCTGTAGCAAATTAAAAAATAATAATTATAAGTAAAAAGTTAAATAACTCTTTCTAAAAAAAATAATTTTAAAACATTCCACAGTGTCGCCATTTCATAGTTGAATAGGTAAAGCTGACCCAAGCACAGACTGATCAATCACATCTTGCTTATAATTTCGAAGTGAAAAGAACTTGATCTGAGAAAAATAACACTGGTAGAAGAAAACCTGACATAGCGAAAACTAGGCATAATCGCCAAAACCAGAAAAGAAACAAAAAATTGATGGAAGTATCAAATAATCTTAAAAATTCAGAAACTCAAAATCTGGAGGGACCAGCAGAGGGTGTAATGGTTACATCGCTGGACTCCCACATGGACAACTGTGGTTTGATTACCAGACCTAGTGGCTTGAAACTCAGGTTAGGAGCGTATGCGTGCATGCCCAAAATCCCAAGAGGAGAATGGGAGCAATGGGATTGTGCCATGGCCATCCCTCCAGGAGGTGACTTCTTACTTTCTGTCTCTCTGTCGAGTGCATGCACCATAGAGCAAAAATACCTCTCTCTTGAAAGAAAGAAAGAAAAAGAGAGAGAGAAAGAGAGAGAAAGAAAGAAAAAGAAACTCAAAATCTAACTCAGAAAAAATAGGAATTTAGAATGAAAACGCCACCACCTTGCAGGGCAGGAAAATTAAACAGTGAAGTCTATGAAGACAAAAATCTGTTTGAGCAATCACAATTCTGATACAGAGTTTATAAGGAATAGAATTCATCCCTCAGGGATCAGCCGTTAGCGTTAAG
>NW_006202562.1:6285471-6303702 GCF_000334495.1 Tupaia belangeri chinensis | reverse complement strand
CGCTAGATTTCATCCCATGGAAAAGATAGACAAGCACCTTTGTCAGAGTCTCATGCTATGACCGCCACCCCCGAGCCTTCCCAGGTAACCAGGATCACAAGTGCTCGCATGTACCAATCTACCCAGGAACTGTCCTCCAATCATCCATATGGCTTCCAGCATTGCGAAGGGTTAAAACTACTGCTGAACAGTCATGGCCAGCCCAAGGAAGCTAATTCTTGCATGGCCCAAGAGGGGGGAAATGAGGCATTGGGTAGGAGATGAGAGAAGCAGTTTCCTTTCCAAGAAAAGGATGATGTCCTAACCAGCAGAGCTGCCAACTTGGGTGACTTACACGGCCGCTGGCTACCTGGGCACTGCCAGGCCGTCTGCAGGGTGGATGAGCAAGAGCTTCTGCTCATCTGTGAATGAGTTTTCCACAGAGGCAACGGACGGGCCCCAACCAGAATCAGCCCCATTCACAGACCAGTCCTGCAAGTGGCAGCAATAACTGTTAGCCTCAGCACCTGTCTTAAAACCAATCAATAGGGACCAGCAGATGGCATAGTGATTAGGTCTCTGGACTCCCACGTGGACAACCCAGGTTTGATTCCCAGGCCTGGTGGCTTGAAACTCAATGCTGATCAGGTGGATGTGCCTGCGCTGTGGGCCATGAGTGCCAAAGATCCTAGGAGGAGAATGGAGAAAGGATTGCAGTCTCCCTGGGGGTGATTTCTCATCTTCCCTCTCATTGTCTCTCTGTCCTTCCAGCGCACAATCCGTAAGGCAAACATGCAAAAAACAAAAACACAAAACAAAACAAAACAAAAACAAAGAAACACACAAACAAAAACTCACTTATTTTCTCATTTAGTTACTCTTAGGAAAATTGAATCACTGAACGTTATTCCAAATTCTATTTAAAACATAGAAATGAGTAAGGCACTGTGGCTGTAGTCCTTTGCTTCTGATTTTTTACTTTTTTTGTGAATTTGTTTCTGTTTTCAGTGAGAAATTTTCATGACTTTAAAGCTGTTAATTTAAAAAATATTTTAATATTTTTTTTTACTATTGAGTGAGCTGAGGGAAAACCAGTGCTAGACTGCGTTACTAGACACTTTTAAACGAATTTAAAAATTCACATAACTTGAATCATCAAGCCAGAGTCTGGAATAACGTTTTTGTGTCCAACTTGTAAAATCCGTGGTAATATAAAAACAATTATGGAAATATTCAGAAACCTTCCTTGGATCCAGATGCAGAACTCCTTCCACCTGCTTCTACTTCACTTAGAAAAGATGAAAAGCATTAAAAAGAGACAAAGCCCGCTGTTGCGGGAGCTGTTTAAAGAAGAGAGGAAAGGTACAGGGCATTTCTCAGATTTGGACTTGGGCTGACAGGTCCCCTGGGGTGAGTCACTTTCTCCTGCTTAGTCAGTTTGGTTGTTGATGTAGACCAAAGTCCACGTCGTCTTCATTCAGCGAGCTAGAAAATTAAAGGTAGTGGTTAGGCGGCTTTGCGGCCAACTCTTACAGCAGCTTGGAGAGAGAGCCCACGGCTTGAGCAAGCCAAATGTTTTTTAAATCAGACTTGTGAGTGGTGGAATCCCATATAATTGCATCTGCTGCTTCACTAGTCGGTTTACCCTTGTAACCTAAGGCAGACAGAAGAGGAAGGGATGGGGGTCTGGGGTGCTGTTGGTCAGTGGATACAATTCTTTTAGGAAGAATAAGCCTGAGAGACCTATTGTACAACACAGTGATTATAGTTAATAGCATTGTGTCTTTGCAAATTGCTAAGAGTTGGGGCCAGCAGGTGGCACGGTGGTTAAGGTGCTGAACTCCCACATGGCCAACTGCGGTTTGATTCCCAGACATGGTGACTTCCTTCTTCACTCCTCTCTTCCCTTGCTTTCTCACTCTGGTGAGTGCACGTGCCCTATAGCAAATTAAAAATAAAATAATAATGATAAATAAAATTAATTAAATTGCAAAGTTAAGTGTGAGTTTTAAGTGTTCTCACCACAAATAATTGATAAGTATGTGAGGTAATACATAGGTTAATTACTTTGATTTAGCCCATTCCATAATGTATACATATTTCAAACTATCATGTTATATAGTATAAATATATACAATTTTTATTTGTTAAATATGTAAAGAGTACAATAAAATGCAACCTGTAAGTAAGAAGGCTACAGTTGACTAAGGGGAATGGATGAGAGAGGAGGTGACTAGAAAGACTCACCTCTTAATATGAGGGAACTTCAAAAAGTTTGTAAAAAGATGGAATTACAGTATGAGTTTGGGCTGGCCCCATAGTGTAGTGGTTCTGGGAGCTGGATCTCACGTTGTTGACTGATTGGACTCTCAGCCCTGGCACCTTGAAGAACATGTCAGGCATATATGTGGGTGTGTCTGAAATCTTGATGGGAAGAAAGACTGGAGGACAAAAGATTGTAGTGTGACCACACCCCTTGGGGAGGTACCCCCCCTATCCCCAAATACTGCCCTCTCTCTCTCTCTCTCTCTCTCTCTCTCTTTCTCTGATGAGCACACATGCCCTCTGGCAATCAAATATAAATAAATAAAATTAAAAATAAAAATAGCAATTTATTTTGGTGACAAAAATTTGAAATCCATGCATAGTTTTTTCATAGATATACTTCTTGTGAACTGTTTGAAGACTCGTATTTCTCAGGCTCTCTGCTCTGCCCTGCCAAGATCTGGTCTGTGTGTGGCCAGGTAGAGCCAAAGCTGGAAAATGCTAGACTCAATCCCCTGAGCAGCAAAATGGAAATTGGGGACCAATCCCCATCAGCTAAGCCTGCAGCCTGCGTTGGGTTGGTGTGGCCTGGGTGCTTGTCTTTGGTGGCTCTGGGTAGCATGGTTGGAGAATCAGCCTCCAGCTGCCTTGCTTGGCAGGCGGCCAGTGGCCTGGAGCCCGGCCAGTGGACTCGGGAGTCCTTTTTGCTTTTAAAGACAGACCTTCCTTTACTTTGGCAGTTGCTCTGGGAGCCACGCGGAAAGCCACAGCTAGGTTTGCTATAAAGTGACAGAGCCTGTGTTTGTGAGAAAGGAATATCCACTTCCTGCCTTTGTCCTAAGCCTGCCTACAGGACAGCTTCGTTTACATTCTTTCATTGGTGTTATTGAAAAGGCTTGGCAACGCCAACGCGTTTGCAGCGTCTTGAGTCCCGTCGGGACGTCTTTATATGTTTTCTTCTCTTCTTTTGCTAGCTTTGGGCTAGCATCTGGAAAGAGCCACTGGATGCAGTGGACTTGTTTTTTTTAAGAATCTGCTTTACCCTTCAGGGAAACCAGGAAAGGAACACGCTCCCAGCCACCGGCGTAAGTCTGGAGGAATTTTACAGCCTCTCAAACTTATGGTACCCTTTTGTTTCTCAGTCCAGCTGTTACTGGGGTGGGTTCAAGGGGAACTTGTGGGTGGGAATGGGGACCCATCAGTGGAAAGGAGACGTTATCATTTTCAATTTCATGAAATTGTTGTCAGTGTTGTGCCAGGGTGTTAAGAGGTTATGGTTTAGGAGGGAAACTATGACAGGAAAGATCTTAACTGAAACCAAATCTCCTTTAGGGGTCTTAAGATGTCTTGTGTTTTAAAAATAGTAATAACCTGTGTATTGCCTGCCTGGACTTTTGGATGGTCCTCATCATTTTATGCCATGGGCCTACCTGGCGACAGGTTCCTGTTACCTATCTCATGCAGCAGGCTATGAGAAAGGACGGATGCTCCCTGCATCTTTTGAAGAGTGTAATGGATCTGCCTGGCCTATGCATGGTCCAGACCGGCTGTTGAATTGAGGCTGAAGCACGCACTCCGTTTTCAGGGAGCTAATTAAACCAGTGAACTTCTGGAATCCAAGCTGCGCTAGTGCTGACGGCAGCTTGCCTGCCGGGACTCATCAGAAAGGATTTGTATATGGAAAACTTTGGAACAGGACAAAGGAACGTAGATCTGGATGAGGAATGGAGCTTTGGCTCTCGCTTAGGAATTCCTGAGCTGCCAGGCTTTGTCAAATCTGCAGAGAAAACGTCTGAAGGAAGAGGAATTACAGACACAAGGATTGGTGTGAGCTGGTGTGTGCTTTTTCTCTTCGTGTGCTTCTGGGGCTGCACAGTTGATCGTGCACTCCCCAAGGTTGCAGGCAGGCTTCCATTCTATTCTCAGTTCTGGGCACAGCATTGTAGTTTCTTCCCGAACTTACTACAGTCTGCGGACTTGGCTATAGACTGTAATGAACTTCAAAGGCCTTGAGCTTGAGTTCTGCTCAGATGCTGAGCTTGAGAACCTGAACCTCTGGACTCAGTAGAAAAGCTCACTGTCCTCTCAGGGGTTTGGGGACGTGGTCCCCTATCACTCCAGACTCTCAAGGGGAAAGAAATGCAGAAAAGACGCCCCTGAACTTTAAAAGTGAGCTGGCCGACCACGGAGCAGTGACTCAAATAGGTGAAGGTTCAGGAGGAGGGGTGCATGGGCGTGCTAGTGTTGCTCTTTTCTGGATGAAGTCCACACACCAGCTGTCACAGCTCCCCATGGATGAGGGCAGAGAGGCAGAGCACTGTGCTCACTCAGCTGCATGCACTTCTTGGCAATGGACCGAAGCCCTTCCACTTGTTACTTCCCTAGCACTCTCAACGTCCCCTTTGGGCTGCCGGCTCTGCCGCCTCACCAGTCATGAAACAGCCTCAGGTAACCTGCAAGGCCGCCCTGGCTTCTCTACATAGTGACGCCTCTCCTCCATTGGGACCCTGCTCTGCGGCTGAACCGCATTTAGTTCCTTAATGCTGCCAGAGATATGTCACCTACTGTTACCTTTATTGTCCTTCCACTGTTTGGTCATGGTGGGAGGAGCTTCATCCTGTGCAGAGAGATCCAGAAGGGACTGTGAAGGGGAGGGTGTTTCTCATGTTCAGCGTGCAGTTTCACTGGGAGCGTCTTTTCAGGGCCTCCTGCCAGTCCAGCCGCCCCAGGTGTGCGTGCAGTTTGCAAGTGAATGCGGAGGCTGGCAGTGACACGGTGTGAATGCATGGCTGGGTCCGTACTGAAGATCGTGGGTTCATTTTCCCATTTGACCTGTACATACAGGGTGTGTGGCCTGTGATCTGGGCTGGCTGGCAAGTCTGGGGGCAGGGACAGATTGCTGTGTGAGACCTTTTTGAGAGTGTGTCTCTTGCTCTCGCTCTTAGGAAAGAAATAAACATTATTTTTTAGGTGAATATGGAAGGCTTCATGGCTCAGAGGGAAAGATTTTTGGGTTTCATGCTTCAGCAGGGGAAATTCCAGGCTCCAGCAGCCCCGGTTAGGATTCGGAATTGTGTTGTCCTGCCTTTAAATTGTCCTGTGTTCCAAAGTTCACGCCCCACACCCTTGGACGTTCATAGCACTGTTTATATTTTGCTTCTTCCGCAGACTGAGCTCCGTAAACAGTGACACAGGGATTCATCCTGATAGTTCTGATTTCTAAGGCGAATATACAGGGATTTCTTTCTGGTGCCCTTCTGTTGACCTGTGAGGGGAAGAGGGCCATCGAGCTAAGGATGACCTCACCCTTTCCAGCAGGATTTCCTAGGACACACAGAACCTCATTCTTCTGCTGTCCCTCTGTGATCAGCCCCACTAAATCTATAAGCTCTCAGAGCAATTATGGGGACATCTAATATTGGTCCCTTTTGGACTTTAGTGTGAGGTCAAGCAAACACACAAAGCAATCATTATGCTTCCTGCCGTCCTGGGGACCTGGTGCGTCAGCTGCAGTAGTGGGAGGTGGGGCAGCGAGGTGGGGCCCGGTCTAGGAGCTGCCTGGGCCCCGCCGGAAACCAGGATGAAAGGAGATGTAAGGGCTGGGTGGGAAATAAATGGCACTGTGTTGTTCACGGAAAAAGATCTTGGCAGGACAGTTGTTGTGAGTGTTCTGTGGCTTAGAAAGGAATTTCCTACAGGCTGGACTAACCATTAAAAATGTCTCTACCTTCAGGAGTCCCAGACATGCAGTAGAGTCTCACTGAGGGAAATGTCAGCTCAAACCATGGGCGCCCGCGGTGTGGACAAGCGAGGAAGTTTCTTTAAGGTAAGCGGAAGCGCAGGCACGGACCTGGGATCTGAGCTCGCTGGGTTTGCTGAGCTTCCCCGGGCATCCTCGGGCTGCAGAGGGAGCCGATCCCTGCCCGCAGAGCTAACCTGAGCTCCGCGGCTGGTCGCAGCAGGTTGAGGTTTGTGATTTATTGCTTCCTCCAAGGCAGGGGCCTGGTGGTTGCCAAGGGACGCCACACTGTGGGAGCCAACGCGATCTTGTTTGCTTGCGACGGTCCAGCTTTTCCTGTTTCAGATGGGTGGTTTCATGATGGAAGCTGGATTTAGCTTTTCAGTAAATCAGTGCTGAAGGCACCTGTGTTCAACCCTTTGCTCGAGTGTACAGATCACTTAATAAAAAAAATAAACAAAAACAGATTCCTGGGCCTCACAATAGGCTGACTGCGTGGATTTGGCTGGTATATTTTTGTCTAACACGCCAAAGCCTTTCCATCATAAAGCAAGAGGGAAAAAAAAAAACAAGGCAGCACAACTGGACTTTTTTGTATTCCTATCAATGTTTTAGGATAAAAGTAGCTTGAAAGTTTAATGAAATAAGATTTTTTGGGGGTATTTGATCTACTCCATGTGTTATTAAGACTTGGCGATCATTTCTAATTTACGCTTGACAACTTCTTGTGCTTTGTGCTTGTTTCTTTTCACTCATCCTTCGACCCATGCATATTAAACATAGAAAAGTTAGAAAATATGGAATCATGTAAAAAAAAAAAAGCCAAAAAAGAGATAAAATCGGTCATAAGCAGGTGCAAACTAGGAATACTGAGGACACTTAATTATTACTGAAAAAAGTAACTATGTGTAATAATTACACCAGCCCTTTTGGCTTGGAAGTATGTATCAGCGCTCACTGGTATGCTTCCAGTGTCCAGAGGCCCAAACACACCTACTATGTCAATTACTGATCTACAAAAATACATGGGACGAACCTGTTGCCAGAAGTGAAATCCCTAAGTCCTGCTTTCCTAGGGAGAAGCTCACTGGGACACAGTCCTTTTTCTTTCTCTCTTTTTTTTTTTCTTCCCATCTTTTTTCTCTTCCCCCTCCCCTTTTATTTAAGTTCTTTTAGGAAAAGTTAGAAAATATGGAATCATGTAAAAAAAAAAAAAGCCAAAAAAGAGATAAAATCGGTCATAAGCAGGTGCAAACTAGGAATACTGAGGACACTTAATTATTACTGAAAAAAGTAACTATGTGTAATAATTACACCAGCCCTTTTGGCTTGGAAGTATGTATCAGCGCTCACTGGTATGCTTCCAGTGTCCAGAGGCCCAAACACACCTACTATGTCAATTACTGATCTACAAAAATACATGGGACGAACCTGTTGCCAGAAGTGAAATCCCTAAGTCCTGCTTTCCTAGGGAGAAGCTCACTGGGACACAGTCCTTTTTCTTTCTCTCTTTTTTTTTTTCTTCCCATCTTTTTTCTCTTCCCCCTCCCCTTTTATTTAAGTTCTTTTAGTTTTTCTCTTTCTTTTTAAACTACAGATGCAGTCTTATTGGTGACTTAGCAAGGGGTTGGGTCAGGTGGCATATCTATAAAATTGGGGGATTTAGGCCCAAGGCCCTTAAGCTGTGTTTTTCGAGGTTGAGAACTGACTGGATTCCAATGATATTTGTGATATCATTACTCAAACCCGGCAGCCCCATCAGGACGAGGGTCTTGCAGTGAGTCTCGAGTGAATCATTGTTTGATAAATGAGCTGCTTTCTCAGGTGAGCAAATTGTGTGTCAGGACAGATGGTTGTGTAGGGATTTTCTGTAGCAAACGACGAAGTTATTTGTTGGTTCGCAGCCTTCACTTTCTGGCAGGAAGACCCTGGAAGGAAGAGTGAAGTTATGTTGACACAGATGGTCTCTGATCGTAGTCCTAATAGCTAACCTATGTGGGCATGAGTAGTCTCAAACCTCAGTTGATTAATCCAGATCTAATCAGACCTGTGTGACCTCTACCCACATGAGCAGGGATTCTCCAGGCCACTGTAGACCCAGAGTGAAAACCAGAAGATCTCACAATTCCCTCCAGGATGCTGGAGGTGATGAGGTACTTGGTGTTTATTTCACCCTGGCGGGACGGATGATCCAAAACCCCTCTTTAGCACAAAATACTGCCTACATCAGCCTAAATATTGGCTGGTACATAATTACCACCTTACAATGCTCAGAGGAGCTATATCTTACACGGTAGTTAGACATTAAAGGCAAAAGAAGAAAACCTTTTCTGTTGGTTTGCTTGTTTGTTGATATAGGACTGGTGCACTTTCCAGAGAGAGACAGCGAGAGGGGGAAAGTGAGAAAACACCTCTCGGAGGAACTGCCACCCCACAATCTCATCTCTTCTGTTTTCTTCTCTGGATGTTGGGCGTGCATGCACACACTCTCGGCATGTTTTCCAAGCTGCTGGGTCTGGGACTCGAACCGTGCATTGTCAGATCCGTGAGACCCAGCTGCCTCAAGCATCATGTCACCAGCTGGCACAGAAGAAAGTTTAATGGAGTCCAAATCGCCTCTGAGAATTTGTTAGAAAGAGGCCCTGTTGGACCCAGTAGATTTCCTGTCATGAAGTCCATTGTAGTCAGTTTTTCTCTCAGTCCAGGGAAAATCATGTTTGTAAGTCATGTTCATTTTTGCTTTAATTTTAGTGGAATACTAGAGGAAGTAGTCCACTTTGTTTCTGGGCCCTCAGCAGTAGGAGAGGCCTGCCTGAACCTGCCGAGGGCCGCCCCTTCCTTCTGGTCTCTCCTGGGCCAGACAGCCCTGAGGGGAATGCTGGCAGAGGCCTGCACTGTTGAACTTCTTACCGTCTTTACTTTGTTTTTCTCCAGAGCTTTAATCCTTGTTTAAGTTAGGTGTTCCCTGTAGGTGACGCAGTGACTTTACACTTTTCTTTCTTTCCTTTTCTTTATAGACATAGTTACCCTTTGCTGTGACTATTCCATAATAAGTGCAAAGACCTTTAGTACTGACTCTTGGGAGGTTTCTATTTTTCCATTTATTTCCTTTATGAGAGACAGAGAGAGAGAGAGAGACCCTTGATACGAACTTCATGCCATGACCTTCCCCCAGCCCTGACACCAGCCAGGAACTCCAGTGCACCGATGGCATCCCCAGTGTGTTCACACGGCAGTGTCCCTGCTGCCTGTGTCACCAGGACTGGGCTTTCGAAAGGTCATTTGTCTTTTTTTTTTTTTTTTTTTTTTTTTTTTGTGGGATTTTTTCTTTTGGGGTTTGCTATAGGGCGCGTGCGCTCGCCAGAAAGACAAAGAGAGACAGAGAGACAGAAAGCGAGAAATCACCCCTCCATGGGGATGGCCACGCTTCAATCCCTTTTACTCCATTCTCCTCTCGGGATCTTGGGCACACATGCACACGTGCCCGGCGTGAGTTTAGGCCACCGTGCCTGGGACTCGAACCGTGGTCAACTACGTGGGAATCCAGCAACATAGCCATTACACTAACGGCTAGTCCCCCTTTATCTTTTTTTTAAGAGAGATTTTTGCTATAGGGCTCATGCTCTTGCTGGAGGGACAGAGAGAGAAAGAGAGACAGAAAGTAATAAATCACCCCCTGAGGGGGTGGCCACACCACAACCCATTCTCCTCCGTTCTCCTCTCAGTATCTTGGGCACACATGCACACACACCCGGCATGAATTTCAAACTGCCTGGTCCGGGACTCGAACTGTGGCTAACCATGCGGGAATCAAGCAACATAAACATTACACCATCTACTGGTCCTGAAAGGTCATTTTTAACAAGCCAGAGTAGAGTTCAGTTGTTGACATGGTTTGTGACTCAGCATATCCTGGGACACATTGGCCCTTCTTTTATTCCCCATTTCTTATCTCAGTTTACACTGGGACCAGCCAAGCTCTCTAGTAGGCCAGGCAGAGAGAAGCCAGAAGCTACCTCTGACCTCATGAGCTTCCAATCTGATAGCAATTGCAGATATTATGCAAATAATTATAACCCTAAACTCACAATTTTAGCCCATGAAAGAAAACAATGTGAGAAATATAAAGGGCTCTGAGAATGGCATTCCAAAGAACTCTTTCCTGAGAAAGTGGCCTTGATCTGACAACTGAGGTTGACTCTACATGATCTAGAAAAGGGTAGAGCTGAATTTCAGACCGACTCCTATTTTACTGCAGAGTGTCTGTCAACAGACCTCAGTGAAGCCCTGTAACTGGATGGAATCGTTTCAGAAAGCGTGAGGATTCTTGGTGACATCCTTGGTTCACTACTAAGTTTCACATGCTTTTATCCCTTTTTTTTGTTTTGTTTTTAAGAGGATTTTGCTATAGGGCATGTGTGTTCACCAAGCAGACAGAGAGAAACAAAGCGAAAAATCAACCCCCGAGGGGAATGGCCATGCCCCAATCCCTTCTCCTCCATTCTCCTCTCGGGATCTTGGGCACGCCACACATGCATGTTGTGAGTTTTAAGCCACCGGGTCCAGGATGTGAACCGCAGTAGACTACATGGGAGTCCAGTGACAGAGCCATTATGCTAACTGCTGGTCCTGCTTTTACCCCTTTCTTGGTTATCAGTGTTCCCGCAATTTTATGTACGGCACAGATCATTGAAAAGGTAATCGCCGGGCCTCCTTTCGGTCATTATCCTCCCCATCTAGCCAGTGTTTTTAAACCAGAGTTGCTAGCCAGTAGCAGCGGGCCTTGTTCTGTGGCTTCCCATCTGTCCTGGCTCATGGAAATGACTCAGATAAGTCGGAGGACCCGAGGTGCCTGAGGTGTATGGATAACACACAGATCATCTGGGATCACTGAGAACGCCCCATGGTGTTTGTTCACATGGAGTCACATCCTGGATGCTCTGGCCACGTAAAGCCTATGCTGGACAAACACATTTTCTCCAGTCTTTCCACCCCCACTGGTAATTTTCCTCAACCGTTTGTGAAAGATAATGTCTTCCTGAACTACTGTAAAAGCACACGAGGTGGTGGTGGTGGGGAGGTGATGCCCCAGATAAGTCATCTGCAGGTCCAGGACTCGAACTACAGTTGACCATATGGGAGTCCAGCACTTTTAACCATCACCCCACCTGCTGGCTCCTGAAATAGTTTCTGTGCCAAAATCAAATTCCCTGGAAATAGGCATTTTCCCAGCTACACCATGAAGAGCAGAGGTGTGACTGGCTTTGGAGAAAGCTAATTGCTAAAACCTGGCTCTTCCAGATAGCTAAACCAGGGGGTGAGGACTCACTGTACCCTCTACAGTGATGCCAACTGTAATGTGTTGCTGCCCAGTTGTGTGTACCGAATGAAGCGGGTGGTGTAAGAAAGACATCATATTGGCTGGAGAAGTTCTAAGTCATTTTCAAATGTGGACAATGTTGCTCAAAGTCATCTTTTTTAAAAGTTTACTTATTTATTTCTTCTGAAAGAGAGAGAGAGAGGCACTCCCATAAGGTCTTCTCACAGACCCACCCCCGTCTCCACGGGCACATGTGTACTCCTGGTGCATACAAGGAAGCCTTGGGATGTGACCCCATGACCCTCCCATGTGGATACAGTTGAATTACCAGTCTGGTCCCCCGAGTCAGCTCTGGTTTCACCTTTTTCTGAACCCCACAGCTTCCACCAGCCTCCTCAACCCCACCCAGGCACCCAGTGCTGGCAAATCCTCCTCAGGTCTACGTGGTCCCTGCCTTTCTTTCCTCTCCTGAATCCACCTTCCTACTGAGGCCCTTGTGCTTTTGTTCTTGGGCGTTTTGGATGATGCCCATGATCAACTGTGCCACCCTCTGTGTGTTCGTTTTCTCTCAAGCCATTGCATTGATCTGTGTCAGCTGCTTAAAGATCCCAGCTCCTTGCTAGGCACAGGACCGAGTCCATACTCTTCACCTTGACGTTCGCCACTTCCAGGCCGTTTCTACCTTTCCCCAGCTCGTCTCCACCTGCCCTGCCCTGCAGTGTCGTGAGTCCAAACCTGCCCATGCCTGGCCTCCATGCTCTTCCCACACTGCCTCCTCTCCCCCACCGTCTCCTTCTCCCCATCTGCTTCCCAAGCATCCTCCCAGGCTATGTAGATCCACTTTATTCACCAGCAGTGGAGTTCTCATGGGCTTCGCTGGTCTCTGTCTTTACTTTTGTCGGAAGATATAATGTGGTAGAAATGTTAGTCTGAGGTCTTAGCTATGGCCCAAAGGTGCCAACAGGAAGAACTCTCCAGTTCCTCAGTCTAGCTCTGCCAGAAGGGATCCATTCTGCCCTTTGTCACCACATCCCTGACGCCGAGGGAGATTCTCTAATGCCGAAGACTCCGAGGAAGATTCTCTAAGGCCAGCCCCTGCAGTGTGGTAGTAACACAGCACCCTGCAAGGCCAGAAGCCACATGGCCAACCGTGGTTCAGTTCTCTGGGTTGGCCTGAAAACACATCGGACACATGTGGCCACCCAGGATTTTGAGTTCCGGAGGACCAGGATAAGGGAATCACAGTATGAAGCAACCGTGTCCAGGATGTGTCTTCTGTCTGTCATGCTGTGCACGTGGCTGTTGTCACTTTTAAAAAACGGTGATGTAGGGACTAGCAGAGAGCATAATGGCTACATCGCTGGACTCCCATGTAGTCGACCACGATTCGAGTCCCAGACCTGGTGGCTTAAACTCACACTGGGTGCATATGTGCATGCCCAAGATCCCAAGAGAAGAATGGAGGGGAAGGGATTGCAACGTGGCAATTCCCCCTGGGAGATGATTTCTCGCCTTTTGTCTCTCTTTCTGTCAAGCGCACACACCTTATAAAAAACCTCTCCAAAAATAAAAAATAAATAAAAATAGATGATGATGTTAAAGAGAACCAGTGTGAACTGCTCACTTGCCAGTTGTAATTTCTCATACAAGTGCCTTTGAGCTTTCTGGACAAGCCTGCCCTCCCAGCCTGCATGGTGGTCCCTCTTTCCAACTGGTGGTGTCCTGGCCTCCCTTGGTTTCTGGGACAGGGTGGGGGTTGGTCTTCATTGGCCAGGAAGAAAATGTGGTTTTTCTAAGTGGACCCTAATCTCCTGTGCCCCCAAACTGCCTGTGCTGTGGGGAGATCCCTGCACCTGGGCTCTCAGACCAGCTGGACATTGGAATACGCAGCCAAGGCCCCTGGTTTTAATAATGGGGTGCAGCACGTTTGTCTTTCAGAAATGAGACACCGTAATTCCATTTCAAAGACATCTGGAAGAGCTCTCTGGCACCGTGAAGAGCAGAGGTGTGACTGGCTTTGAAGAAAGCTAATTGCTGAAACCTGGCTCTTCCAGATAGCTAAACCAGACGGGGAGGACACACTGTACCCTCAAATGACTTGTCTTAACTCTCAGTCTGTATTGGTGTTAGGAAAAGGTTTTTTTTTTTTTTTTTTTTTTTTTTAATTATTATTTTTAGTTTGCTATAGGATGTGTACACTTGTGAGAGAGAGAGAAAGCGAGAAATCACCCCCCCCGGGGGGAGAGATGGCCAGCATCTTCTCCACTTTCCTCTCAGGATTCTGGGCACGTATGCACACGTGACCGGTGTGTGTTTTTCAAGCCACTGGGTCTGGGACTCAAACAATGCAGTCAGCCATGTGAGATCCAGCTGTCTTAACCCTATGCTACGTGCTGGCCCTTTTTTTATTTTTATTTTTATTTTTTTGTATTTGAAGAATAAGTGGGAGAAAAATACATTTTAGCATTTAGGTAGACATTATACTTTTTAAAATAGTTTATTTTTCTATAAGATTTATTATTATTATTATTATTTTAATTTGCTATAGGGCATGTGCACTCACCAGAGAGGGAGAGAATGACAGAAAGTAAGAAAAGAAGCCACCAAGTCCAGGACTCAAACTGCAGTTGGCCGGGTGAGAGTCCAGCACCTTTAACCATCACACCACCTGCCGGCCTCCAAAATCGTTTTTATGCCAAAATCAAATCTCCTGGAAATAGGCATTGTTCCAGCTACAGGCAGTCCTTGTTCTGTACAGCAGTGTGGGACCGTAACCACGGCCAGGCAGAGCAACCATGATATTTAATGGGGAAATCATGAGTGTTTCATGGCCTTTAATGTCAAAGCATTAAAAACCCTGTCAGTGGAGCCAGCAGATGGTGTGATGGTCGAGGTGCTGGACTCCTACATGGCCAACCATGGTTCAAGTCCCGGACCTAGCAGCTTGCTTTCTCACTGTTCCTTTCTCTGTCTCTGCCTCTCTCTGGTCAAATTAAAAGAAATAATAATAGGGACCAGCAGATGGCATAATGGTTACGTTGCTGGACTTCTTTGTTTAGCTGACTACAGTTTGAGTCCCGGACCTGGCGGCTTAAACTCATACTGTGTGCAAGTGCGTGTGTGCCCAAAATCCTGAGAGGAGAATGAAGTCAAGAGATTGTGATGTGGCCATCCCCCAGGGAGTGATTTCTCACTTTCAGTCTCTCTGTCTCTCTGGTGAGCTCATGCATCCTATAGCAAAAAACAACCAAAAAAAAACCAATAAAACAACTCTAATAAATAAATTAATTAGTAATAATAAATAACATTAAATAAATAATTCTTGAACAAAAGAAAAACCTACCAGTTATAACTATAGATGAATATGAAAGAATTTAGAAAATATTTGTTTAGTACACTATCATTTAAAACATAAGAAATCTTGTGAATTAAGGTATTTTTGTTTCATTGTAAACAGCTAAGCAAGAGAGTAGTTCGAACAGTGTTTGTCTTTTTAAAATTTTCTTGTCTTATAATTTATGGGACTGAGTAACATCTCTTCTCTACCATGGCAAAATGTCTTCCATTTGGATCAACTTCCACCATTTTATTGTTGGTGCTTTCAACGTGGTATTCTGTGTTCACATTAAATATCCTCCAACATGAGTGTCTTTGCTTGCTCTGGGACATATCCATCCTTTTCATCGCAGCCACTTTCTCTGCTTATGCCAAGTTTGCCTTCACCCAGCTCCTGTGGATGCAGATGCCGAGACTCTGCACAGCACCAGTCCGACATTCCCAGGACCCCTGCTTTTTCCTACAATTCCATGGGTGGTCGGTTCCAATTTCAGTTCCAGTGTTACCACGTTACCCCTCTTCGCTGCATGTTCATCTTCGTTGGCCATCTTCCATCGCGGGAGTAAACGTGAAATGCCTGGATTTGGTCTTCCAGTGTTCTGGACTGTTGAAGTGCAGTTTCTGCGACTTCTTGTCATCAGAGCAGTTGAATGTCAGAGGTTGTCTGCTGACGTCTGGTTGTGCTCTTGGAGATGATGAAGCTGCTGTCCTAACCGTTTGCACTGAGACAAAGCAGCATCCTGTTCTATCACTGCATCCATTTCTTCTCCAGTTATTCTTTTTTTTTGAGAGAGAGATTCTTGCTATAGTGTGCTTGTGCTCGCAAGAGAGACAGAAAGTGAGAATTCACCCCCAGAGGGGATAGGCATGCTGCAATCCCTTCTCCCCTATTTTCCTTCCAGGGTTTTGGGAACGCACACACAGGGACCTGGCATGAGTTTCAAGTCACTAGGTCCAGGACTTGAACCGCAGTGGACTATGTGGGAGTCCAGCAATGTAACCATTATGTCATGTGCAGTTATTCTTTTTTGGCATTGTTTGGTCTTGCAGATTCTATCCATGATTACAGCTCTGTTCTTCTGAATAGCTATCCCTGTGTCTGTTTCGTTTATTCTGTTCAGATTCCTGTAATGTCATGTCATTTCTTCAGAGTTAATATTTTCTAACACTTTTAAAGACGTGTGCATATGCTTGGCCAGTGCAATCACTTCATCCTCTCCTTGACGGCCAACTGCAGCTAGATCCAGCAGCTTCGTCCCGTTCCTTCTGTGCAGAACACATTTCCACAAGAGTGGCTGTCTTTTTAGCAAATTTAGCTTCTGCTGCTTTCTCTTGGAGTTCTAGGTTAAGTATGAGTTTTGTTTTGTTTTGTTTTGTTTTTCCAGAGAGGTTTATGCTATAGGGCACGTGTGCTCACCAGAATGACAGAGAGAGACAGAGAGACAGAAAGCGAGAAATCATCTCCCAGGGAGGATGGCCATGCCGCAATCCCTTCTCCTCCATTCTCCTCTCGGGATCTTGGGCACGCACACACACGTGCCCAGCGTGAGTTTAAGCCACCGGGTCTGGGACTTGAACCGCGGTCGATTACATGGGAGTCAAGTGACATAGTCATTACTCCAACGGCTGGTCCCAGTTTTCTGTGTTTTTTTTTTTTTTTTAAATCTTCTTTATTCCATTTTTCTTGAAGCTTGTTCTGAGAATATCCCATTCTTTTAGAAGAGATGCTATTGTCTTTTTTTTTTTTTTTTGGAGAGGTTTTTGTTATAGGACGTGTGCACTTGCCAGAAAGACAGAGAGAGACAGGGAGACAGAAAGCAAGAAATCACTCCCCAAGGGAGATGGCCATGCCTCAATCCCTTCTCCTCCATTCTCCTCTCCGGATCGTGGACGCACATGCACATACGCTCGGTGTGAGTTTAAGTCACCAGGTCTGGAACTCGAACCATGGTTGACTAGATGGGAGTCCAGCAACATAGCCATTATGCCATCTGCTGGTCTCAGAAATGATATTGTCTTTATTTAAGTCTCTAGGAATTGTCTATTCATGATGCAGAGCGTTTTTTCTGTGTCCCATCATGTCGGCCTTTTCAGTAGGGCAGTAAGCTGATTCGTCATCTGGATAAGGACAGATGACCTGGAAACTCCTTGATCTCTGCAGTTCTATGTCTTCATATGTGACTTTATTAACTAATTCATTGGATTTTTGATGCAGGCTTCCTTCAGAATTCATCGTCAGCTGCTCCCTTGGCTGTGAGCTTTTATTTCTCCCTGTAGTCTCTTGTTTAAGGTAAATGTGGACTTCACTGGGCCAGCCAGGTGGTATGGTGGTTAAGGGAACTGGAACCCACATAGGTGGCTATGCGGTTTGAGTCTTCAACCCGCTGGCTTAAAAAACATACTGGGTGCATGTGTGCACACCTAAAATCCTGAAAAAAAGAATGGAGAAGGGATTGTGGTGTGGTCATCCACCCTGGAGGTAACTTCTCATTTTCTCTCTTTTTCTCTCTCTCCCTCTCTCTCTTTAGCAAGTGCACATAGCTTTTTGACTAGTTCTCCATTCAAACTTCTGATCTTGTTTGCTCTGACAGTGTCTGATCTTCTGCTCCAAGATTTGAATTTTACAACTAGATCCCCGCATTCTTTTAAAAGTCCCCAAATAAAGTGTAGTAAGTTTATTCTTTTCCAACTTTCTTTAATTATGTTGATCTGGAGTTGACAATTTTCTTCTGAGAAAAATTGCTTGCTTGTATAGACACAGTATTTGTTGTTGTTGTTGTTCTAGAAGGATATATAGTAAATCATTACCAGTTTGAAGAAAGGGCCATTTGATGGCGACCAACAGGTGGTTAAGGTGCTGGACACTCCCATGTAGCTGACCACAGTTCGAGTCCCTGATCTGGTGGCTTGCTTTTTCACTTTCCCTCTCTCTGTGTCTTTTTCTGTGTATCTCTCACTGGTCAAATGAAAAATAAATAAAGGAATAAATAAAATTAAATAACTAATTGTTAAAAATAAAAGGTTGTTAAAAAAAAGAAAGGGCCATTTGAATATTGCAGTACTCTTCAATTCTAGCTGCAGATGATACTTCAAGAGTGATGCAGCGCGGTGTAGCTTTGGAAGGGAGCAAGAAAGGGGCTTCTTTTTCTTTTTTTAAAATTATTTATTTATTTATTTTTCGATTTATTTATTTGCATTCATTCACTGTACATCATTACAGCATACAAAATGAGATTTTCTATCCAGAGTACACTGTATTTTGTCTCAATCAAGCACATCAGCAAACATGTTATTGTCAGCAAATAATTTTCCATTTCTTGTTTTCTGTATGTTTTGCTTTTTTTCCCCCATCCTTGATTCCCTATCTCTTACCCTCTGCCATCTCCCACTCTCCTCCTTCACTGTCTCTGGTATCTATGTTTGCTTTCTATACTGTTTTCCCTCCACATTTTATTGAATTACTAAAGACCTTAATTAATCTAAATGTTTTCATAGCAAACACAGGTAATATATACATTTACATGAACACAAGTCTAACTTTACGCATCCTATAAAGTAGCACCTAGCTGGGGCTATATATCTTACTGCAGTC
>NW_006202562.1:6285186-6285457 GCF_000334495.1 Tupaia belangeri chinensis | reverse complement strand
TTTCCTGAAACTTTTTTTTTGTAACTTAATTTACTTTCTTCCCCTAAGCATCATCACAGCATACAAAATGTGATTTCCCAGCCAGTATATACTGCATAGTGACTTAATCATGCATATTATAAAAATTTTCCATTTCTAGTTCCTAGAATTATTTTTACCCCTCTTTCTGACCCTCTGTCCTTTCTCACCCTCTTCTCACACTATCTCTGCTGTCTACAATTGTCTTCCATTCCTTGATGACACAATTTCTTACATAATCTAACTACTTTCA
>NW_006202562.1:6270677-6284637 GCF_000334495.1 Tupaia belangeri chinensis | reverse complement strand
GTTCATGGAATAGATTATCAATGCCCTTATGTGTCTCTTCACCCTCTGGGATGCCTATTATTCAGATGTTTGGGTGTTTGATGGTATCTAGTACTTCTCGTATATTATTCTCAAATTTCTGAGCCATTTTCTCAGTCTTCGTGGTGGATTTTTCTAGGCCAGCCATTTTCTCTTCTACATCTGAGATTCTATTTTCTGAATGATCTAGTCTACTTTTACTACTTTCAAGGTAGATTTTGACTTCCTGTATTACAGACTTCATCTCTAACAGTTCTGTCTGAGTCTTTTGTAAAGTGTGTAATTCCTCTTTTAGATCTTGCAAGAATTTAGTAATCTCCTGGAATTCGTCCACTTCTTTCTACTTTCTCTTAAGCAGTTCATTATCTCTCTTCCCTTCCATCTCTGTTAGCTTTGACATTATGAATGCTCTAAATTTTTTATCAGACATTTCCATGACTTGCATTGAACTGCTTGTGGACGAAGAAGAGTTACTCTTTTCCCTTGGAGGAAAGGTATTTTCTTGTTTTCCCATATTTTCTGTGATCCGGCAGTGATTTCTTTTCATCTGATAGATGGTGTGTTTCTTTCAAATTCTTGAAGTTCAGTCTGAATGTTCAGGAGCAAGCAGACAGAGGTGTTCTCGAATCTCTTTGCCGTTCTGTTGTGATCACGCTAGCTCGTTTGCTGGAGGCTGAATTATCAGTAGAAAATCTTCATTTCTCCTGTGCCCTGAAATACCTAGTTCGCAGGAGCCATGTGGAACCTTCTTCCAAGAAGGGGGCTTCTAAGATTATCTCGATCTTGGGCCTCCGGCATAGCCTGGGGAGCCCTTGCCGAGTTTCTCAGGCCACACGTGCCACCACAGCATCAGCCAATCCGAGCTCACTCTCGAGTCTACTGCTGCTTAGGTGTGCTTCCCCTCTAGAAAGAAAAATTGTTTTAAAAAATTCTGTCTGCAGAGCCAGCAGGTAGCATAATGGTTAGGGTGTTGGACTCTCACATAGGTAATTATAATTTGAATCTCAGGCATGAAAATCACATCAGGCACATGTGTGCATGTCCCAAATCCCAGGAGGGTAACAGAGGAGAAGGAATGACAGTGTGGCCATCCTCCTGGGAGCTGATTTCTCTCTTTCCCCCTCCCTGTCTCTCTTTCTCTCTGTTGAACACATATGCCCTATGGCAAAAACCTTAAAAAAAAAAAGATTCTAGCCTGCAGAGCAAGTATCCAGTTAACCAGGCCTGGCACGTCTGCATACCAGGGCCAAAGAAGTTCTCAGCATTTGGGTCTGGGGGCTGTTCTTTGTGTGGAAAGTCATTTCTCTCCATACACAGCCAAAGATAGCAGGGTCCAGTTGTGCAGGAGTAGACAGAGCCGGCAGAGGCATGAAAATAAGGCAGAGAACCAAAGGTCATATTTTGTCTATAATTTCATTGAACCACTGTTTACATGAGCCGTGAGTGTCTTGTTTCCTTATATAAGTCCTTCATAGCACTCACACCTGGAGAGGCCTCAGAGCAGTGCTGTCCTGTAGAACTACAGTGTAAGTTACAGGCATCGTTGCAAATTTGTTAGTAGTCACATTTAAAAACCACTAAAAGGAAAACAACTGAAATTAATTTTTATAATAGTTTATTTATCCTAATGTATCTAAGATATCATGTCAACATTTAATTAACATAAAAATTGTCAATCAGATATTTTACATTCTTTTTTTGGTATCATGTCTGTTTTTTTTTTAAATTTATTCATTCATTTATTTTATTTTGTGTATTTTTTCTTTCTTTTTTTAATTAATTAATTTACATTTATTCACTGAGCATTGTCACAGCATACAGAATATAATTTCCCGGGACCAGCATTTAGCGTAATGGCTATGTCGCTGGATTCCCACATAGTCAACCTGGTTCAAGTTCCGGACCCGGTGGCTTAAACTCACACTGGGCGCGTGTGCGTGTGTGCCCAAGATCCCGAGAGGAGAATGGAGGAGAAGGGATTGTGGCGTGGCCATCCCCCCTGGGGGGGTGAATTCTCACTTTCTGTCTCTCTGTCTCTCTCTGTCTGTCTGCGGAGCGCACATGCCCTATAGCAAAAACCTCTCCAAAAAAAAAAAAGAAAAAGAAAAATATATATATAATTTCTCATCCAGAAGATGCTGCATAGTAGCTTAATCATACATCTTATCATCAATTTTCCATTTCTAGTTTCATATATATTTTCCCCCCATATTTCTCACCCTGTGCCATTTCCCACCCTCCTCCCTCACTATCTCATGTGTCCACAGTTGTTTTCCATTCCTTTTTTCTCCCACATTTTATTGATTCACAAAATTTCTTAAATAATCTACTTACTTTCAATAGCAATCTGCGGATATATACATATCTATGAATACATGTCTGACTTAAGGCATGAAACTCTGAGTAGAATGAATATATTATAAGGTAGCACTGAGCTAATACCATATATGGTCATTAATTATGTATTTTTACTATATTTTTCAATTTCAAGAAAATCAGATTTAACTTTAATAAATCAAAGAAAAGCTAAGAATATATGCTTAAAACTTAAAGCCAGGAAACAGGTTGGGGTTCTGTTCAAATAGTTGGTACATGAACCTATTGGCAGCCCAAGACAAGACAAAAATCCTTAAAATTGGAAAACAAAACCTAGAAAAAAAAATCAACAATGTTTAAGTCAAAAGTCATAAAATTCTATATCACCAGTTCAGTCTCATGTACTTAATTTTTGGCTGTGATGCAATTTTCCCAATTAAATTCTGGGATATAATATTCAACTCCAGACTTGTCCCCATGATTAAGTTGTTATTTTCTTAGTTTTTAAACTCTTATTTCTGTGTGTCTGTATTTAATTTTCCTGGTATAGCACTCCCTGCAGAATATCTTGGAGATGTGGTCTGGTGTTGGTAAATTCTTTCAGGTTTTGTTTATCTGAGAATGTTCTTGTCTTTCTTTCCCATATGAATAATAATCTTGCTAGGTATAGTATCCGTGGTTGCAATTGCTTTTCCCTTAACACTTTGAATATATTTTCTCATTCTTTCCTCTCTCGCATTGTTTCTGATGAGAGATCTGCTGTTAGTCTGATGGGATATCCTTTGTAGGTAACTTGCCGTTTCTCTCTTGCCAATCTTAGTATCTTGTCTTTGTCTGTGGTTTTGCTCAGTCTGGCTATAATGTGTCTTGGAGAAGATCTTCTTGGGTTGATTCTATTTGGGGTCCTTTGTATTTCTTGGGACTGGATCTTTGAATGTTTCTTTAGGTTTGGAAAGTTTTCTTGCAGGATTTCATGGAATAGATTGTTCAATGCCCTTGTGAGCCTCTTCCCCTTCTGGGATAACAATTATCTGTATGGTTGGACATTTGATGGTATCTAGTATTTCTCATATAGTATTCCCATGTTTTTGGACAATTTTCTCAATCTTACATGAGGATTTTTCTAGAATTTTTCTAAGATAGTAATTCTATCTTCTACAACTGAGATTCGATTTTCAGTGTGATCTAGTCTGCTTTGAATACTTTCAGGAGAGGTTTTGACTTCCTGTATTATAGTCTTCACCTCTGACAGGTCCATTTGATTCTTTTTTAAAGTGTGTAATTACTCTTTTAGATCTTGCAAGAATTTCCTCACCTCCTGAAGCTCATCAGCTCCTTTCTCCTACCTCTTCTGCAGTTCATTGTCTCTCTTCTCTTCAATCTCTGTGAGCTTTGCCACCATGAACATTCTAAATTCTTTATCAGACATTTCCATGAATTTCCTCATACTGTCTGAGGATGAAGAGGACTTATTTTTCCTTGGAGGAGAGGTATTTTCTTGTTTTTCCATATTTCTTGTGACCCTCCGGTGATTTCTAGTCATCAGGTGGTTGGTGCGTTTCTTCTAATTCTTGAAGTTCAGTCTAAGTGTTTAGAGGCATGCAGGAGGAGGTGATCAGCAATCTCTCTTCGATTTCGTTCTCACTCTCTGTGCATCAGAATCAATGGGAATAGAGGAATATTCTGACCCTAACTGTAACCAGGTATAGATTCTGTTCACTTGGACCTGTCGAGACACTTAGTGAGCAGAGGTAGAAATAAGTGAGGAAGAGGTCTCAGCAGAAAATCTTCCTTTTAAGTCTCGAAAGCACTAGTTCACAGCTGAAGTTCAGAATCCATGTCCATTCATTTATTTTAATTTGACCACAGAGAGAAGAGAGAGACAGAGAGAGAAAGAGATGGAAAGTAGGAAAGCAAGGCACCAGGTCCAGGACTAAAACCGTGGTTGGCTATGTCATGTGTCCAGCACCTTAACCGCCATGCCACCTGCTGGTCCTCCACCATGTCTTTTTCTGCTGTTTATTTGTTTCTTCCATGAGAGAGATAAAAGTAGGGGGCACTCCCAACAGGATCTTCATGCCAGGATCTACCCCCAGCCTGCCTGGATCATGAACACACATCCACACACGTGCATGCTCAGAGAGGTCTCAGGATGTGAACCCAGGACCCTTCTCATACAGAAAGGTTCATAGCCAACACCTGCATTACCACCTACACCTCTTCATGAGAAGTGATTGGATAATGGAATGGGACAAGGAAAGAGACCGATAGATATTTTATTTTTTATTTTTTAATTTTTTTTAGAGATTTTTGCTATAAGGTTTATGCGCTTGCTGGAAACACAGAGAGAAACAGAAAGTAAGAAATCCCCCAGCAGGGATGGCTATGCCATAATTCCTTCTTCTTTGTTCTCCTCTTGGGATTCTGGGCACACGTGCACATGCGACTGACATGAGTTTCAAACCATTGAGTCAGGGACTCAAACTATGGTTCACTGTGTGAGAGTTTAGTCCTTAACCACTATGCCACCTGCTGGCCCAGAGATATATATTTTCAACAGGGTCTTGATGCATCGTGCTGCCCCAGCCTCACCAGGCTAATTAGGATTAGAGGCACATGCAACCATGCCTAGCATGATCATGTTGGCCCGGCAACTGACCCTGGGCCTTCCATGTGCCCTCTAAACTTCTAAGTGTTAATGCTACCTGTGCACCACTGCAGCTGGGCCTCTTCTTGTTTAATTGATGAAAAAGAATCTATATTTATCTGCTATGTATAAGATGTTGCTTCCAACTATGTTTTGTATCACATGTTGGAAATGCAGTGTGTGGTTTACTCTCTGCATGTCTCAGTTGAGAGCAGCTACGTTTTCAGTGCTCAGTAGCTGCATGTGGCTAAGGGCTGTGAGCTGAATCGCACGGGCTTAGCATATGTCCCATCTAAACCCCCTCCTTTTACACATGGGAATGCTGAGGTCCAGGGCTGGTTGGTAGCAGAGATTGGAGTTGGCCCTGGCCTGACTTTGTCCTGTGGCAGCCCCCTCCCATGGGTCTCCTCCACTCTGATTCCAGTCTTTTCCAGCTCACTCTCTCAGGAAATGCCACCTGGAGAGATCACCAGGCAGTGGTCTCTGTCTGCAGGAGCAGTAGGCTTTTCTGGGATGCCCTTGCATGCCTCTCACCATCTTTTTCCCATGCCTCTGACGCAGGACAGCCCCTCAGGGCATGATTTTCGAGGAATGCCATGATCTTATGGGATGGCAATTCTTGTTAGTGTGTCTGAGGAGCAATGAATTTCATGGTTTTGTAGGGCAGCTTCTGCAGCACATCATGGCCATTCATTTCTGAGGCTGAATGGTGCTTAGCGGGCCTCGACGCATGCTCACCTTCTCCAGAGGGCTTTATTTTTTTAAAATTGGAAGCAAAATAGATTCCTCTAATTCTCCTCAACCAGGCTTCCTTGTAACACTGAGTTTTAAGAGTAGGAGGCTACCAAGGAGGTGGATGACACTACTTTGTCAATAAACAACTTTCAGAAAGTTATGACATGACTTTCGTACAGTATAGAATGTCTGTCAAAGCTCTATTCAACCCATGCATGAGGAAACTAGTAAGCGAGTAAAGCTGGTTCAAAGAATGCTTTGACAAATGTATTTGCAGTTGACTTAGAAAGGCACTCTGTGCTAAGTTAAAAATCACTGAGTTAAAAATCAAAACTGGCTCATGTCCAGCAAAGCAATAAAATTATAACCTTTGTTGTTATCCGTTTGTTTTTTGCTGAACAGAAATCTACAGGCTGACATGGAATCTTGCAGTCTGAGACTTTTTAATAGAACACAACAATGTGTACAATCCCTTTGTTAAATAACCTTTAGGTGAACTCGTTAAACAGTATTCCAGTATTCCAGTAAGACAATGAAAAGATAAGGTAGAAAAACAGGCCCTTCTGCATGGAAATGTTAAAGAACTTGTAATAAACAACTCTGGAATTAAAGCAGAAGTAATAAACTAGAATTACAGAATATAATTCTATAATAATCGAAGTCATTATTTTTTACCTATCAGTGTCAATGATATACATTTAAAGCAGTAAGCGGAGGAAAGTTCATAGCACCAATCACTTTTATCGTAAAAGATATGCCCTCTCATTACTCGTTATTTCTAAGTTTTAAATAGTGTTCCTCAATCCTTAATTCCAAAGTGGTTTATTCCCCATCACATCTACAACTCTCTCTCTCTTTTGTCCCCCAATTTTCCCAAGCAGGGATTTTGCTTTAAAGAACAAGTATCTTTCATGAGATTATAGAGTCATGGAAAACTAAATTGATTGATTAAAATATTAGAGGATTTCTGGGCTCTTTTTCACGTCTAAAATCTCTACAGTGATGTCAGATACCAAAGGCTGATAGAAGCTTTTTGTGTGTAGGATTATCGCCTTTCAAGTGACTTTATGTGGTAAGCAGAAAGCCATTTCCACAAAAAAATCTGAAGTTCTACTGTCTGTTGTTATGTTACTCATGACTCAAAGCCTCGATGTCTTAACAACAAACGTTTATACCTCACAATTTCTTTTTTCTTTTTTTTTTTTTAGTAAGAATTATCTATTTAACTTTATTTATTTATTTATGGGATGCCCTTGCATGCCTCTCACCATCTTTTTCCCATGCCTCTGACGCAGGACAGCCCCTCAGGGCATGATTTTCGAGGAATGCCATGATCTTATGGGATGGCAATTCTTGTTAGTGTGTCTGAGGAGCAATGAATTTCATGGTTTTGTAGGGCAGCTTCTGCAGCACATCATGGCCATTCATTTCTGAGGCTGAATGGTGCTTAGCGGGCCTCGACGCATGCTCACCTTCTCCAGAGGGCTTTATTTTTTTAAAATTGGAAGCAAAATAGATTCCTCTAATTCTCCTCAACCAGGCTTCCTTGTAACACTGAGTTTTAAGAGTAGGAGGCTACCAAGGAGGTGGATGACACTACTTTGTCAATAAACAACTTTCAGAAAGTTATGACATGACTTTCGTACAGTATAGAATGTCTGTCAAAGCTCTATTCAACCCATGCATGAGGAAACTAGTAAGCGAGTAAAGCTGGTTCAAAGAATGCTTTGACAAATGTATTTGCAGTTGACTTAGAAAGGCACTCTGTGCTAAGTTAAAAATCACTGAGTTAAAAATCAAAACTGGCTCATGTCCAGCAAAGCAATAAAATTATAACCTTTGTTGTTATCCGTTTGTTTTTTGCTGAACAGAAATCTACAGGCTGACATGGAATCTTGCAGTCTGAGACTTTTTAATAGAACACAACAATGTGTACAATCCCTTTGTTAAATAACCTTTAGGTGAACTCGTTAAACAGTATTCCAGTATTCCAGTAAGACAATGAAAAGATAAGGTAGAAAAACAGGCCCTTCTGCATGGAAATGTTAAAGAACTTGTAATAACCAACTCTGGAATTAAAGCAGAAGTAATAAACTAGAATTACAGAATATAATTCTATAATAATCGAAGTCATTATTTTTTACCTATCAGTGTCAATGATATACATTTAAAGCAGTAAGCGGAGGAAAGTTCATAGCACCAATCACTTTTATCGTAAAAGATATGCCCTCTCATTACTCGTTATTTCTAAGTTTTAAATAGTGTTCCTCAATCCTTAATTCCAAAGTGGTTTATTCCCCATCACATCTACAACTCTCTCTCTCTTTTGTCCCCCAATTTTCCCAAGCAGGGATTTTGCTTTAAAGAACAAGTATCTTTCATGAGATTATAGAGTCATGGAAAACTAAATTGATTGATTAAAATATTAGAGGATTTCTGGGCTCTTTTTCACGTCTAAAATCTCTACAGTGATGTCAGATACCAAAGGCTGATAGAAGCTTTTTGTGTGTAGGATTATCGCCTTTCAAGTGACTTTATGTGGTAAGCAGAAAGCCATTTCCACAAAAAAATCTGAAGTTCTACTGTCTGTTGTTATGTTACTCATGACTCAAAGCCTCGATGTCTTAACAACAAACGTTTATACCTCACAATTTCTTTTTTCTTTTTTTTTTTTTAGTAAGAATTATCTATTTAACTTTATTTATTTATTTATGTGTTTATATTTGACCAGAGAAGGACAGAGTGAGGAGGGGGAGCAGTGAGAAAGTAAGTTACCAGGTCTGGAACTCGAACCGTGGTTGGCCATGTAGGAGTCCAGTGCCCTTAACCACCATGGCACCTGCTGGCCCCCATATACCTCACAGTTTCTATAGGTCAGAAATCCAGTGCAGTTCAGCTGAGAGTCTCAAGCTGAAGATATCTGTGAAATTTGGATTGCAGTGTCGATCAGGGCTGCAGTCTCATCTGAAGGTCTGACCAGTGGTGCATCCACTTACCATTTACTTGATGGATCTCAGTTTATTGTCACATAGTTCTTTGCACAGAGCTGGCCTCAGGAAATGACAGCTGGCTTCCTGCAGGAATGGTATAAGGGAGAGCAAAAGAGGTGGAAGTCACAGCCTTTTTAGAACTTAATCTGGAAGTGATACCCATTACTCTGACACATTCTGTCCATTAAAGGTCAGTCAGTGAGTCCAACCTTCACTCCAGGAGAGATTATTCACTCCAGGAGAGATTATTCAGAGTGTGAATACCAGGATGTGGCATCCCCTGGATACCCTCTTAAAGACCAACACCTGAGACCAGCAGATTGCATAATGGTTACGTTGCTGGACTCCCATGTAGTTGAACTGTGGTTTGAGTCCTGGACCAGCAGCTTAAAACTCATGCTGGGCGCGTGTGCATGCATGCCCAAAATCCTGAGAAGAGAATGGAGGAGAAGGGATTGTAACATGGCCATCTCCCCCAGGGGTGATTTCTCGCTTTATGTCTCCCCTTTTAGGAGGGGAAGTTACTCACTTTGAACCAGTGATTATCATATAAGAATTAGAGTGGGTCTTCAGAATCTTTTCAAGAGAGGTCAGAAGTCCAGATTTTTCTGTAAAATAACCTCACTCTAAAAAGCATTGTAAGGAGCCGGTGGTGGCATAGTGGTAACACACCGTGCACTGTGAGGCTGACAAAGGTGGGGACGTTCCGGGTTTGCATCTGGAGACCTCCTTGGAGTACACAGGGCATGTACATCCCCTGACTCAGGTGGGCTGCAGCTGGGAGTGGGTGGCTTTGTCAAGACCCTGTAAAGGGTGTGTGCATGCGCACTCTCTCATAAAAGAAATAAATAAACTTTTTTTTAAAAGAAGAAGAAAAACATTGTGAGGACTGAAGAAACTGCTTCTGAGAGTGGACCTTAGCCCATGGGCAGTCAGTGCAAAGTTGTAATTAGTTAATGGCTTGGGAGAGGAGATCAGCTGGGTGGAAGGTCCAGCTTCCTAATACTGCCTACCTCCAAAGAGTCAGGGGTGGGGTCATGGTTCTCTTGCTTTTGGAGGCTCATACCCAGGGAATGGGAGATACAAACCAGAGCCCAGAAATTCCAGCTGAGCCGGGAGACGGAATCACCTATGGATTGGGTGGGAGAGAGGTTGAGAAAGGGCCAGCATGTTTCTCCAGGTTTGAGTCAACTACAGGTCACCAGAGACTGTAGGACACGTAACTCACCTTAAGTTGCGGAGGCTCCTACTCCTATTTTTAAGAGCAGCTCCCACCTTTAGCTAATGGAGTACCTGAAGCTCACTGCCCCAAATAGAAAAATGTCAAGGGAGGAACCAGTGTGGGATAGAATCTTTCTTCTCTTATCTTCTAAAAGGGAGAATGGTCAGACCAAACACATTTCCCTCACCCACTGTAATTTCAATGGGGTATTTATTTTGGATTTTTTTAGGGTTGTTCATATTATCTATTTATTCTTTTTTTTTTTTGAGAGCTTTTTTTGCTATAGGGCGCATGTGCTCACCAGACAGACAGAGAGAGACAGAGAGACAGAAAGCGAGAAATCACCCCCCAGGGGGGATGGTCACGCTGCAATTCCTTCTCCTCCATTCTCCTCTCGGGATCTTGGGCATGCACACGTGCCCGGCTGAGATTTAAGTCACTGGGTCCGGGACGCGGTCAACTACGTGGGAGTCCAGCGACATAGCCATTACTCTAACTGCTGGTTCCCTCTATTTATTCTTTCTTCAATATTATTTTTAGTCAAAAAATTGTATATACTTTTGTCTAGAATACTTTGGACATAGCCATTACTCTAACTGCTGGTTCCCTCTATTTATTCTTTCTTCAATATTATTTTTAGTCAAAAATTGTATAAACTATTGTATATAATACTTTGTTTTGAAGTATATATACATCGCGAAATGGCTACATGAGGTAATTGCCATATGCATTATTTCACATGTTTATTTTTTTGTAGTGTAAACACTTGAAATCTATTCTCCCAGCAATTTTCAAGAATACAATATATTGTTTAACTATAGTCACCATAATTGTACAATAAATCTCTTGGATTTACTCCTCTGGTTTCACTGAAATTGTGTATCTTTCAATCAACATTTCCCATCTTCCCTCTCTGCTGTACCCTGGTAACCACCACTGTACTTTGTCTCTCTCTCTTTCTCTCTCTCTTTTTAGAGAGAGATTTTTGTTATAGGGCACATGTGCTCACCAGAAAGAAGAAAGTAAGAAATCACCCCCTGGGGGTGGTGGCCATGCCGCAGTCCCTTCTCCTCCTTTCTCTTCTTGGGATTTTGGGCATGCATACACACGCGCCCAGCCTGAGTCTCAAGCCACCAGGTCTGGCACTCAAACCAGTGTCGACTGGTCCTGTATGTCATCGCAAAGGACAGGATTACCTTCTTTACTGAGGTTGAATAGTATTCCATTCCATGTATATACCACATTTTCTCTGTCTATTCATCTGTTGAAGGACCCTTAGATTGATTCCGTATCTTGGCTACTGTGAATAATATTTCAATGAACAGGGGAATACAGATGACTTTTCACCATAATGATGTCCTTCCTTTGGATGGATATCCATTAGGGGATTGCTGAATCACAATAGGCCTAGTTTTAGTTTTTAAGGAAACTATCATTTTCCATAATGGCTATAGTAGTACCTTGCCACAAAGTGTGCAAGGCTATAAGTTGTCCCTCTCTGGAAATTGAGAATAAACTTATTAGTAATAAATACACTAATTTACATATTCACCCACATTATGCAAGATTCCCTTTCCTCCTCATCCTCTCCAATACATGTTATCATTCATCGTTTGGATAATAGCCTTTCTAACAGGTGCAAAGTGACATTTCCTTGTGATTTTAATTTGGAAATTCATTCTAAGTCCATTATGGCAAATTACCCACTAATGCTATTAGTCATTCACAATTTAGTATAAATGAAGGCTTTCTAAACTACTGGCTGAGATCACCCTTAAGAGGAAATTTGCACTCAGGCCCCCTCTATGGGTAGGTTGGGCAATGCATGCCACCAGTCTCCTATTAATACCTAGGGAAGCAGTTGGGAGAGGGTGACAGGAAGTGCTTGATGAGGCTAAGCCCATCTACTGGCATTCTCTAAATACCAGTGCTCTGTGGCTTCCAGGTGCCTTCTATTTAGCTACATCCTTCTTCACCACGCAGGTAGGACAAGTGAAGTTTAAGGACCATACCTGTGTGCAGAACGAGATAACCTGGTCTTATCCCAGTTCTATGACCTGTTACTCAAGTGACTTTGAGCAAGTTATCTCGACTCTAGGCCTCAGTTCCCCATCTCAGAATTGAAAGTTACTGTATTTCCCTCCCTCATAAAGCTGCTGTTATAAGAATTCAGCAGTATCACTCCTAGAAAGCATTTAGCTAATTCCTGGTACGTAATAGTGGCTCACTAAACTTTAGTCGCCATAGGCAAGCCAGTTCCCTAGGGTGGTGGCAGCGTCCTCGAGTGCCAGGCTCTGCAGAGATCACACCATGATAGGCTGAGCTGCACCACGAACACGCACTGACTCCCACTGGCCTTGGGCTTCTCTGCAGTGACGAGACTCGTCTTCGCCTTAGGTGAAGTGAACCAAGGTGTAAGGATATGTTGCTCTGGGCATCAGGGCTTGTGGGGGTAGGCGTAGCCAGAGGCCTAGGGTGCATATACTTCACCCTCACATTTCCAGTCCTTCTTCTGCTAAATAAGGGGTTCCACTGGGATGGTTTTCTGTCACACACTTTTCATGTCAGGAGTAGTAGGTTTTTGTTAAAAATGTAAAACCTAGGGCTTGTTGTATACCCATTGAATCAGAACCTCCCAAGAAGGCATATGGGAGCCTTAGCACGCATGGAGCCCAGATGGTTCCTGTCCTCACTAAGGCTTGGGAAACACTGAGTTAATGTAGGAGGTCTCTTCCTGGGCAGTGCCTGAGTCTCTACATTTGCATACACATCAAGAATGACTGGGGGAACCAGCAGTTAGCGTAATGGCTAAGTCGCTAGACTCCCATACAGTCGACCGCGGTTCGAGTCTTAGACCCGGTGGCTTAAAACTCACGCAGGGCACGTGTGCGTGCGTGCCCAAGATTCCGAGAGGAGAATGGATGAGAAGAGATTGTGGCGTGGCCATCTCCCCTGGGGGGGTGATTTCTCAATTTCTGTCTTTGTCTGTCTGGTGAGCACACACGCCCTATGGCAAAACCCCCACAAAAAAAAAAAAAAAAAAGAACTGATTGACTCTTTTGTTTTTGGTTAATATTTAATTTTATTTATTCATTCATTGATTTCAATTTGACCAGAGAGAGACAGAGAGAGAAGGAAAGTGAAAAAGCAAGCTACCAGGTCCAGGACTTGAACCGTAGTGGGCAATGTAGGAGTGTCCAGCACCTTAACCAACACGCCACCTGCTGGCCCCCATGTGGTCCTTGGAAGGCAAATTAGGCAGCACCCAGAGCTCATCAGCAAGGTGTTCTGGACCCGGTGTTCTGGAAGTCTAGTGTCAGTTACCAGCAGCAGCACCACCAGGGAACTCACTAGAACTGCTGTACTTGGGATTCCACCCAGACAGAGAGTCGGAAACTCTGGGGGTGGAGCCCAGCCCTCCGGGAGATGCTGGTGCTTGTCCAAGTTTGAGAACCACTGCCCCAGGCCCTATTTTGGAGTAAGTGCATGGACTATATGGAACACATACATGTCTCCTTTCTAGACTGACTTTGTGCCCCCCTCTGGCCAGCGGGGCTGTATCGCTTTACCAGCTGGGTGATGAGCATCAGCTGGTCAGGCATTGTAACTTGACAATTTTCAGTCAGTCATGCTCTGCAAGCCTTGCTGTTAGTCGCGCTGTCTTAGAAGATGTTGTTTGGGTTTTTTTCTGCATGCTTTCCTTCCCTCCCTCACATTTAAAAAAAAATTATTTAATTTTATTTATTATTATTATTGGAATGTCGGAAAAGTCATGACGCACCTTTGCATAGAAAAACCTAGAGAAATACATCATGACTTTTCCAATGACCCAATATTATTATTTTTTAAACTGTTATAGGGCACATGCGCTCACCAGAAAAAAAAGAAAGTGAGGAAGCAAGCCACCAGGTCCAGGACACAAACTGTAATTGGCCATGTGAGAGTTCAGCACCTTGGGAACCAGCAGTTAGCGTAATGGCTATGTCGCTGGACTCCCACGTAGTCGACCGCGGTTCGTGTCCCCGACCCAGG
>NW_006202562.1:6227625-6270593 GCF_000334495.1 Tupaia belangeri chinensis | reverse complement strand
TGGGGGGTGATTTCTCGCTTTCTGTCTCTATGTCTCTCTCTGTCTGTCTGGCGAGTGCACGCGCCCTACAGTGAAAATCTCTCCAAAAAAAAATAGAGAGTTCAGCACCTTAACCACCATGCCACCTGCTGGCCCTGCTGGCCCTGGCTCCTCACATTTTATTTGTTCTCTCAAAAGCATCTGCACACAGTCCCCAATTGGAGGGGTCTCAGCTGCTCAGAACTCTACAACAAAGTCGCCCCACCCAGCCTTGAACACCCAGCAAAGCCACTTCTATGCAGGTGCTGGCACACATCCAGTGTGCTAGACGCAGAGCTGCAGGCTCATCCTATCTCCAGTGAAAGCGTGGGGGACATGAATGCTTGGAGTTTCCTATGGGTGCATGCTGCGGTTAGCTGAGAAGACCAGGGAACAAATGTGTGACAGATGCCCTTTTTTTTTAGAGAGAGAGACTTTTGCTGTAGAATGTGAAGATTCATTTTTGGCTTCATATATGATCTTTTTAAAAAATATTTATTTTAATTTTATTTATTGGGCTATCGGAAAAGTCATGATGTATTTTTCTATGCAAAAATGTGTCATGACTTTTCCAATGACCCAATATTATTATTTTTTAAACTGTTATAGGGCACATGCGCTCACCAGAAAAAAAAGAAAGTGAGGAAGCAAGCCACCAGGTCCAGGACACAAACTGTAATTGGCCATGTGAGAGTTCAGCACCTTGGGAACCAACAGTTAGCGTAATGGCTATGTCGCTGGACTCCCACGTAGTCGACCGCGGTTTGTGTCCCCGACCCGGTGGGACCCGGTGGCTTAAAACTCACGCCGGGCGCGTGTGCGTGCGTGCCCAAGATCCCGAGAGGAGAATGGAGGAGAAGGGATTGCGGCGTGACCATCCCCCCTGGGGGGTGATTTCTCGCTTTCTGTCTCTATGTCTCTCTCTGTCTGTCTGGCGAGTGCACGCGCCCTACAGTGAAAATCTCTCCAAAAAAAAATAGAGAGTTCAGCACCTTAACTACCATGCCACCTGCTGGCCCTGCTGGCCCTGGCTCCTCACATTTTATTTGTTCTCTCAAAAGCATCTGCACACAGTCCCCAATTGGAGGGGTCTCAGCTGCTCAGAACTCTACAACAAAGTCGCCCCACCCAGCCTTGAACACCCAGCAAAGCCACTTCTGTGCAGGTGCTGGCACACATCCAGTGTGCTAGACGCAGGGCTGCAGGCTCATCCCATCTCCAGTGAAAGTGTGGGGGACATGAATGCTTGGAGTTTCCTGTGGGTGCATGCTGCGGTTAGCTGAGAAGACCAGGGAACAAATGTGTGACAGATGCCTTTTTTTTTAGAGAGAGAGACTTTTGCTGTAGGACGTGTGTACTCTCCAGAGAGACAGAAAGTGAGAAATCACCCCCCAGAGGGATGGCCACACCGCAATCCGCTCTCCATTCTCCTCTTGGGATTTGGGCTTGTGACCACACACCTGGTGTGAGTTTCAAATCACTGGGTCTGGGACTTGAACCACGGTCGACTCTATGGAAGTCCAGTGATATAACCATTACGCCATCTGCTGGTCCCGGTGAGAGTCTTTGTAAACACTGCATTCAGGTGATGTTTACTATTTTGGTATCACTTACTGGCGTAGCCCAGCCTTCCTCCATATTCAATTACTTTTTAAAACTTTACGTTTAATCTAATAAACACGGTTCTCGGCATTGTTCTAAGCACTCTGAAACCATTCACTGATTTAACCCTCACACTGTTAGGTAGTATCTCCATTTGTCAAGTAAGGAGACTAAGGCACGAAGAAGCTAAGTTACTTGCCCAGGGCCATAGTTTGAGAATGGCGGGTCCCTGGTGACTGCACTCAAACTTGGCAGGCATTTCAGAGACCGGACCTATCACTGGTCTGCCTCTCCCCGGGGCACTGAGATGCTGACTGTGTGCTGCCACAGCTCACAGAGGAGACACAGGCACACCCTCTGCCCACCTTTTCCCGCGTCATGGATCACGGTTTGGTGGCATGTGAGTCGCTCTGACTTTCCTTTCCCTCTGTTCCAGTCCCCGACCTGCCCACCACCATTCCTTCTGGAAGACTGTCTCTCAGAATTCCCATAGTGAGAAGTGGAAAACGTTCCTCTCAATATCAGAAGGACTTCCTTCAACAAAGCCTGCTACAGCCAGGGGGCACATACACAGCAGAACCTCAGGGCTTCTTGGCCAGACAGAGTTGGGATGGGCTCAATATAGGACTGGGGTTGGCGCTGGCTGGTGCTAAGGTGGGATGGATCGAAGATGTAGCAAATATGATATGTAAGACGCCAGCTGACTGTTTAGGACATACTTACACCAAAAAGTTATTTATCGTTGAGCCAGACTGTGGTGTGGTGATTAAGGGGGCTGGATCCCATATGGCTGACCACAGGGTTTGAGTCCTAGACTCAGCAGTTTAAGAAATCTGTGCATGTGTGCCCAAAATCCCCAAAGGAGAGAGAGGTGGAGGAGAAGGGATTGCGGTGTTGACCACGCTCCATGAGGGATGACTTTCTCACTCCCCCAACCCCCGTCTATCTCTACTTTCTAGCAAAAACTAAAATAATAATAATTATTATTCATTATTTACTTAAAATTCAAATGTAACAGAGTGTGCCGTATTTCATCTGGTAACTCTAAAGGAGGGTTAGATGGGCAATTTGGTGATTGTGGGAGCTTAAGGATTTTGATCTAGAAGGTGAGAGAAGTAAAGGGAGCTAGCGGTGCCATGGGCAAAGAAGTAGCCGACACCCTTACATGTCAGAAGAGGGGGCCATTTAGTCATTTTTGTGGTTTCAGTGTCTTGGTTTCTGTCTTGTTTCAGGCCTGTTCCCTAGCAGTGGGCATGAATAGTTGGTGTTAATATTTTCTGTGAGTTATGTATGTTCGGTTGGGGGCCTGACAGGGTATCTCTCTCACTTGCTATTTTGCTTCCAGATTCTGGGCTTGAGAGCGTTGAAAATGCAGGCCATCGGGGTTCTGTCCCAGGGCAGCTGGGTCAGCCCTGGCTACTGGTTCTCTGGAAATTGCTTTCAGTGCTACAACTTGAGTGGGTGTGCTGGCACCTAGTGGGCAGAAGCTAGAGATGCTGCCAAGCTTCCTGCCAAGCCCAGGACAACAAAGGATCTAGTCCCAAATTTTGGTAGTGCCGAGGCTGGGAAATCCTGGTTTGCCCTGTAAATTAGGAAGTAACTTTTTTCTGAGGTTCCTCTATTTCTGTGTCAGGTTTTCCAGATGTAAAGGCAATGAACACAGGAAAAGCGTAATCATATATTTAGCATCCATTGTCCTGGGAGGTCCTCGGGGTTAAAGGTTGTAGTGGTGCTCGTAGTTAAAGGTTGTATCCTGCTGAACTTGTATCACCTAGGCCTAGCTCAGTACCTGGCCTAAAAATCATAGGTGTTCAATAAATATGTTGGATGAGTGAGAAGTGAGGAATATAATCCATATGAATGTGTATTAGTCGAGGTTCTCTAGGGAGGTGGAACCCGTATAGATACCTAGATGGGGGTGTACTGGGGGCTTCTGTTCATGTGCTTATGGTGGCTGAGAAGTGTTACCAGCTGTCTACAAGCTTGAGATTCTGGGATCCCGGTGGTATGGCTCAGCCCATACCCAGGGGCCTGAGAGGCGAGGAAGCCAGTGGTGTAACTCAGTCTGGGGGTGGCTGCCTCAGCACTTGGCTGCCACTGGTCTAAGTCCCATGTCCAAAGGCCATTGAGCCTTGAGTTCTGATGTCCAAGGTGGCAGAGGTCTGTGCTGCTCTCTCAAAACAGCCTCATCATCTTCTGTGTTTTTTCCCTTGAGTCTCTTGTGGACTGAATGGTGCCCATCCCCTATTAAAAGCAGGTCTTCCCCACCTTGTGGGCTCAGACTCACATGTCAACCCCTTCTGGACACACCCAGAATAATGCTTTATCATAATGCTATAGCATCATCAATATCTAGGTACCCATTAGTCCAGTCAAGCTGACACCCAGACTAACCATCATGTGTGTTTTATACATACACGAGTCAATTGTCACTCGGGCCAGTCCTGGGCACTGAGTGTGTGGCGATGAGGGAAGCACTTGGCATTTAGAGAAACCTGAGTGTTAAGGACGGGGAGGAGGCGCAGGGCTGCCTGTGGGCATGGGGAGGAACTGTTGGGGAGGTGGTGTTGAATCTGAACTGTGCAGGAGAAAGAGATGGGACCATTTCCAGGCAAGAAAGAAGCATGTGCAAAGGCCAGGGCAAGGAACAGGCTGGTGAGAGTAAGATGTGGTGAGCTGGGTTGGTGGTGGCATGAAGTGAGAGTTTGAGGAAAGCAGTGGCCACTCATGCCAGCTGGGTGAGGTGTTGGGATTCCATTCTCAGTGCACTCACAGGTCACGGAGAGTTCAAAGAGTCACATGTAATTCCACCTATGCGACATACCATCCTCACAAAGCCTACCTGGCATCCATGCTATGTTTACAGTTTGTCAACCAAGAAAACCAAAGAGGAATTCAGAGCTTCCCTGGAGTCCGTCCAAGGACACCAGAGCCAGCCTTTTAGATTTTTAAAAAGCAGCTTTCTGCTCATTTTCTATACATGGTTCTTCACATCAAGCAGCTCTCCCCAAAAGCATCCCCTCTCCACCTCTCTCAGAACCCTTCTCTGAGTTTCATGCCATCTCTGGTTATTCTCTTCAGCCTCTTCACCTGCTGGCCTTAATTGCATAGATTGCTATCGCCTATCTGGAGTCTCTAATATTATGGTTTTCTTCTCTGCCCCAATTCAGAATCCACACAGGAAACCTGGGCCATATCTTTGTTACTTAAAAGGCAAGCGAGGAGGAAGATTGGAAATCCTTATCATTTGTTTAGTTTTTAAAATTTGTCCCATATATTATTATCATCATCATCATCATCATTACCATTGGCAGGCACTTGTGCTCACCAGAGAGAGAGAGAGAAAGAAAACACTCCCAGTGGAGTGTGGTCATGCCACAATAATTTTCCTCCATTTTTCCTTCCCATTAGGATTTTGGGCATGCATGATGCACATGCCCAGTGTGATTTTGAAGTCATCAGGACCACGGTCAGCCTTATGAGATCCAGCTTCCAGTGTGTCAACAGAAATAGCAAACTCTGCAGAAATAATAATTAATGTGGATTATTTCTAAATACAAATATGAATGCCCAGACCCGGAGAAAGGCAAATGTACCTTTCTTGGGGTTCTCAGATTTTATTTGATTTTGAGAGCAAGAGACAAAGTTTGGAATTTAGTGAAAAGAATTTTCTGACTGGTCTGGTCCAAAAAAGTGGGACTTCTTTTGGTGGGGGGCTCATAGGTTATAGGTGGGTTTTCTGTGTTTCAGAAAGGCTCAGTGAAGCGTGTACTTTAATAGAGATAAAGGGACTTATATATGTCACAAGATATTGTCCCAAGCACAGGGTGTCCAAGAGTCCTGTTATCAGTGAGTCAAAATGGTTTGTTAACATTTGTGGGTATGATTCACCCATCAGAAAGATACTATGCCAGGGACAGGATATAGGAAGAGTCCTGTTATCAACTGAGTCAAAGTGATCTGTTAATGTTTGTGGGTGTGACTCACCCCAGGCTCTCTGGAAGGGATTTTGGAAATAGGAAAAAGCAGACAGATTTCTGTCCTCAAGTGCATAGTACTTAACCACTGCACTGGGGTGGGGGGGTAGCCTGCCCCATACTTTTTGTAGTAACTCCTCTACCTGAAATCCATGGAGGGGGCAAGAGGTGGGCAGGATTCGAATGGGACAATCACTCAGGCCCCCAGGCCAAAACTGGTGGCATCTGTTTTTGTATGTCGTGTTTTATTGGAACACAGCCTCATTTGCTCATTTATATATTGGGGGTGAAAGAGGTCTTCAAAAAATTCATTGAAAAATATGCATTATGCTAAAACCTATTTATTATTTTTTGGGTACCAAAATAAACTTGTACTTTAATTCTGTTTTCCCATCACCTGTTTCGAAGTCTTCCCTTTTACTGTCTACGTCTGCTCTGTACTACAGCTGCAGAGCTCCAGGTTTGCTGCTGAGACTATATGGCCTGTGAAGCTAAGATATTTACCATATGTCCCTCTGTAGAGAAGTTTGCTGACCACTGACTAGGGAGATAAATGTGTGTCATCACTGGGTTCTCAAAGGCCATCTTGCACATGTGTAGGTAGCAGGATCTCCATTCACAAATGAGCAATCACATGCCAGGGCCAGTAAGCTGCCAGAGGGCCACCAGAGAGTAAGTGGCAGGGCTATGCTTGAGAACCTCTGAGGGCAGGACCCATTCTCTTTCTGAACCATACCACCTGCCTTAGAGATAGAGGTTGTCAGAAATCACTGGAATGGGGACCAGCAATTGGTGTAATGGCTATGTTGCTGGACTCCCATGTAATCAACTGTGGTTTGAGTCCTGGACCCAGTGGCTTAAACTCACATTGGAACGTGTACGTGTGTGCCCAAGATCCTGAGAGGAGAATGGAGGAGAAAGGATTGTGGCATGGCCATCCCCCCTGAGAGGTGATTTCTCACTTTCTGTCTCTCTCTGTCTTTCTGGAGAGCGCACGTACCCTATAGCCAAAAACAAAACAAAACAAAACAAACAAAACTCTCCAAAAAAAGAAAAAAGAAATCACTGGAATGACACACCAAAGTCTCAGCCTCAGCTTCCTGCAGGCCAAGTGGGTAACATAAGCACAGAAAGCCAACCCAGGCCAAAGCTGCTAAATGACAGTTGACATTTGGCCTCAGTATATGTGACAGTAGCAAATGGTGAGGACTGTGACAAACTGAAGAGCTGGTGTCCCATCTAAAGAGGGCAGTGTCACTTTTTTTTTAAGAGGGATTTTTGTTATAGGGTGTATATGCTCACAAGAGAGACAGAAAGTGAGAAATCACCCCCCTAGAGGGATAGCCATGTTGTAATCCCTTCTCCACTTGTTCTCCTCTTGGGATATTAGGTGCTCATGCACTTGATGTGAGTGTCAAGCCACTGAGTCCAGGATTCAAATCGTGGTCGACCATGTGAGAGTTCAGCAAGATAACCATTACACCATCTGCTGATTCCAAGGGCAGTGTCGTTTTGATGGCCCGGTGTTTTCTACTTTTCAAGAAGCCAGAAATCTGGGCTTTTATGTAAGTGTCTTGATTTTGCATGAAATATATTTATATTTAAATATTGAAACTATTTAAACAAAAAAAAGCGAAGCCCGGGTGAGGCAAGCTAGACAGAGCCTAGTTAGGTGTGTTCAGTAGGCCCTGGAGTATGACCTTGGTGTACTCCTTGGAGTGAGTGCCAAAGCCTTCCCTGGGAGCAGTGGGTCTGTAAGGAGGTGAGAGGCAGCCCTCGGTGAGCCAGCTGTGGAACTGTCCTGGATGCTCACCCGGGGAAACTTCCATACAAGTCATTGGCCGTGACCCCAGCCAAGCCTTCAGCTGGACATTGGTGCATCCTGGTACTGCGCCTATCGCCAGAGAGAAGGAAGGGAGACAGGAAGGAAGGCAGGATGCTCCATATATCAGAAGCAGGAAGGAGGTGCTGTGGAGCCAAAAAGGATGCAGAGATTCAGGAAGCTGTGCTCAGAGGGGGAAGCGGGGAGCATGAGTTTGGGAGGGCTCCAGGGTCTGAGATGAAAACAGATGAGTTGGATTTCCAGGAGTCCACACACTGACATTTTCAAAGGTGATAAAACTTAATGTTACTATTTACTTTTTGTAGAGGTTTTTGCCATAGGGTGCATGTACTCACTGGAGAAAGAGAGAGATAGAGAGACAGACAGATAGACAGAGACAGTTAGAAGGAAAGTGAGAAACCACCCCGGGGGAGGGGGGGGCGCATGCTGCAATTCCTTCCCCTTCTGGGATCTTGGGCACGCATGCACATGTGCCTGGTGTGATTTTCAAGCCATTGAGTCCAGGACTCGAACCACTGACAGCCACGTGGGAGATCAGCAACATAGCCACCATGCCACTTGCTGGCTCCACCTGATGTTACTTTTTAAATATGTGTGTACTTCTTGGGGCCGGCAGGTGACATGGTGGTTGAGGGCACTGGACCTAGCAGCTTTTTCTCTCTTTCTTTCTCTCTCTCTCTCTCTTTCTCTCTCTCTCTCTCTCTCTCTCACACACACACACACACGCACACATTCTCTTCCCCTCTGGTCATATTAAAATAAATAAGTAAATAATTAAAGTTAAATAAAATAATTCTTAAAAAATGTGTATTTCTTTATTTTACAAGAGAGAAACAAAAAGAAAGGGAGCGATCACAACAGGGCCTCAGGCTGTGGTCCCCCTCTGGCCTCCTTAGCCAGCCAGGAATGTGGGCGCACACACACATGGCCCTGGCATGTGCAGGTCAAGCCAGGAACCAAACCCCAATCTTCCGTGGCTTCCAGCATGGCCAAGCGTGGTGCTATTACTGTGTCACCACGTGGGCCCCAGGTCTCCTCTTAGTGCATCAGAGACAAAGGGCCTCGCTGGGAGATGCTGGTGGGAAAGCAGTCCTGAGAACCCTCCTCGCCAGTCCCTGTTGCACCACTAACAGCCAGGTGTGTGATTTACCGCCAGGCCACGGGCTGGCCCCAAACAGGAAAAATTCTATTGTGTACATGTACTCCTGTGGGCTGGTGTCCACCATTGGCTTGGGCTGACTTTGGTCAGATCTCATGCCTACCACGTGCTAGGCACCTTCCTCATAGTGGTTCTATTTTATCCTCCCTCGAGGTTACCATGGCCTCTTTCTTTAAATAATTGTTTATTTCATTTTATTTATTTATTCATTTATTTTAATTTGACCAAAACCCCAATCTTCCGTGGCTTCCAGCATGGCCAAGCGTGGTGCTATTACTGTGTCACCACGTGGGCCCCAGGTCTCCTCTTAGTGCATCAGAGACAAAGGGCCTCGCTGGGAGATGCTGGTGGGAAAGCAGTCCTGAGAACCCTCCTCGCCAGTCCCTGTTGCACCACTAACAGCCAGGTGTGTGATTTACCGCCAGGCCACGGGCTGGCCCCAAACAGGAAAAATTCTATTGTGTACATGTACTCCTGTGGGCTGGTGTCCACCATTGGCTTGGGCTGACTTTGGTCAGATCTCATGCCTACCACGTGCTAGGCACCTTCCTCATAGTGGTTCTATTTTATCCTCCCTCGAGGTTACCATGGCCTCTTTCTTTAAATAATTGTTTATTTCATTTTATTTATTTATTCATTTATTTTAATTTGACCAGAGAGAGAGAGAGAGAGAGAAAGCAGCCACCAGATCTGGGACTCTAACTGTGGTCAGACATGTGGGACTGTCCAGTGCCTTAACCACCATGCTACCTGCTGGGCCCCACCATCGCCTCTTATACAGATGATGTTACAGGCTCTCCCCATAGGTTCCACAGGCGGTAGCAGTCAGAGGTGGCTTCCACCCAGAGCTGCGTGATTTTGGAGTTCATAAGCAAGCCAAGCTGTCCACGTCCAAAACAGCAGACCTGTCTGGGGTCACTGGGCAGGGGCCCTGCTGCAGGGCCGTGCTGGGTGTTCCAGAGGCCACTGTGTGGCCATGCCTCAGAACCCAGCTAGTCTGTACAGGAAGAGGTGTGCCCCTCTCCCCGCCCTGGGCAGCTGGCTACACTTCCTCCAAGTGTGCACCAACGCAGATTTTGAGGACAAGGAACAGAGCTGACCGAATTTTCTAAAGGAGACACTTCCCAACAATAAGAAAGTGCAAAGTGAGCCTTGGAGATGTGCTGGGAGGTTAGGGAAGTGGATCCTGGCAGCTTGGTTTCATTCTTGTGCCCATTGCTTGAAATGGGTTTTATTCCTGGGAGTGTGGGCTGCTGATATAATTTGTACTTCCAAAAAGTTGTGAGATGCAGGAATTGTATAAGCAAGTCCTACATTCCCGTTGTCCCAATTCTGGATTCACCAATTGCTTATTTTTTGTCTTTGCTTTGTCATTCTCTCTCTCATTTTTTAAAAAACTTATATCTTTGCATGAATGAGACAGACAGCACCCTCAAAAGGGTCTTACCACCTAGCCTCAGCCAGGCCCCAGTCATGGGCATGGTGTCAGTGAGGCGCTCAGGGACGTGTCTGGATGCAAACCCAGAACCTTTTCACATGGACCTGCCTCTCAGAGCATCAACTGGTACCATAGTACCACTGTCTAGCATCCCCCTTTTAAGTTACATTTTCTTTTCTCTCTTTTTCTACACACACAGACATGCACACGTGTGTATAGGTATATGTGTAAATCCCAGCATGGTGGATTTTCACAAAGTCAGCATGCCAGCTACCGGTTTTGAATGATGCTTTTACATAGATGACATTTTTAAAGGCAAATCCCTTGACTTTCAGACTACTTGGTTCTCGTGGTGACTCAGCTTATGCAAGTGCAGCTGGCCATGGCCTTGGGACCTGGTGATGGGGGTGGGGGGGTGACTGTGACGGGGATTGAAGAACCTACAGGGCTCTCTTCTAATTCAGTTTGTATTTCCTTACCCTGCTGGGGCACGTGCCTGAATTCCTTTCCAAGCCTTACCACCGTACCCATATACCTCATTTATCTATTGATGGACGCCAGGGTTCCTTCCATCTTTTGGCCACCAAGAATAATGCTGTTGTCAACAGCTCTGGGTTCCCATGACCCCTGCACCTATTTCAGAATATCCACTCCATGTGAGGTGTTTTTTTTTTCCAAGTTATTTTTTTTTTCTTTCTTAATTATTTCTAGAGGGTCTGTGCACTCACTGGAGAAAGAGAGAAAGAAAGCACTTCTCAATAGGGCCAGGTGCCCGTGCCATCTCTTTCCTCCATTTCTCCATCCTGTCCGGATTTGAGGCACGAATGAGCACGTGCTCGGCCTGTTTTTCTTTTCTTTTTCTTTTTTTTGTTTTGGAGAGGTTTTTGCTATAGGGCACATGCGGTCTCCCGAAGGGCAGAAAAAGAAAGAGACACAGAAAGCAAGAAATCACCCCCCCAGGGAGGATGGCCACACCGCAATCCCTTCTCCTCCCGGGATCTTGGGCACACATGCACACGTGCCTGGCGTCAGTTTAAGCCACTGGGTCTGGGACTCGAGCTGTGGTTGACTACATGGGAGTCCAGCAACATAGCCATTGCGCTAATTGCTGGTCCCTGTTTTTCAAGCTGTCAGGGCAGGGATTTGAACCACGTTTGGCCATATGGGATCCAGCTCCCAATGCACAGTGCTTTCCCCCTGCACTGTAGGGCAGTTTTATTTTTTCTCATGATGGAGTGTGTGTGTGTGTGTGTGTGTGTATACATAAGAATGAGAGAGTGTGAGTGAGAAGAGCACCCTCCAGAGAGTATTGTCACACCACAGTCCCCCAGCCCTCTGGTCCATGGACACTCACACACATGCCCAGCATGTCTCCAGCCAGCCAGGCCCGGAATCCGAACTGCGAGCGCCACATGGGATCCAGCTTCTCCTGGGCAGCATGTTACTGCCGTGTCCTGGAGCCAGCCCGCACTCAGTGTGTTTGGATAACTCAGTTAAGCTCAATATCAAAAGCAGTCTAAGGGGACAACAGGTGGTATGGGGATTGGGGAGCTGGATCCCACATGAGTGTCTGTACAATTTGAGTCCTGGACCTGGCAGCTTGAAAATCACTTGGGGCACATGTACATGTGTGCCCCAAATCCTGAGAGGACACTGAAGGAGAGGGGACTGTGGCATTGTCCCTTTTCCCCTGAAGGATGATTTCTCATTTTTTTTTCTTTCTCTCTCCCTCTCTCTGTCTCTCTTTGGTGAGTGCATGCACCCTATAGCAAAAACTAAAACTAAAAAACTTTCAAACATTCAAATCAAGAAACAGATTCTATTGGGTGGTCGGAAAAGTCACAACGCAAAAAGTCATGACACATTTTTGCATAGGAAATATGTCATGACTTTTTTGACAACTCCATGACACTCAGGCTTAACTCTTGAATTTTTCCTCAGGTATGTGTCAGCTGGACCCAGACAAAAATCATCTGGCCACAGACAAGTTTGTCATCCAAACCAAAATCCTGTGACCCGGTGCAGGGCAGGGCCTTCCCGGCATTGCTCGTAGACACAATGGGAAGAAGCATGGGGTTCAAGCAGCTCTCACAGTCCTGGGACCTGCCCTAGGCCCCCTACCCCGGGTGGATGTCCCTTGCCAGTCCAGGTTGTCCTCCCTGGGGCTCTCACTGGTTGCCTGATGCCGGTGGTCTGTCCATGTTAGAAGGATTCCCAGCATCCTGGCTGGGACGGTAATGCTGAGCCATCTGTTGTGTGAACTGCAGGCGCTTTTTCCTCTATCCCGAGTGATGTCACCGGGAAATAGAAGATGCCAGTGTGCAGGCAAGGCCCAGTTGAACGGACGGCGATTTTGTCTCCAACATCAACAGGCACCATCTGTTGGTGCCGTGCCAAGGTGGGCCTGCAGTTCGTGTCCGCGGAATCGACCCCAGGGTTCTCAGGGCTTGTCTTCCTCCCACGAGGCCCTCCCGGACTTTGCTGCAGGGCAATGTCATTTTCTTGGGGAAACCCAGAGTTTAGAAGCTAGAGCTAGATTGAGCCAGCAGATGGGATGGTGGTTAAGGCACTGGATTTCCAAATGGCCAAGTACATTTCGAGCTGTGGGTCTGGAGGCCACACTGGGAGCCCAAAATCCTGAAAGGGGAATGTAGGGGAAGGGCTTGGTCATAACCACCCCACCCCCGGTGTGGCGATTTCTCCTTTTCCCTCTCTTTGTCCCTTTCCGTCGAGCACATGTGCCCTACGGAAAAAAAAAAAGTGTAACAGAGGACCTGGAGCTGGGATATTATAGATGATTTCCTATAGGCATGTATCTGTTCATATAAATATATTTGTTTAAAAAATGAAACAAAATTTTCCACCCTGTTTTCTAATTCTAAGGAATCTTCTATTATTATTATTGTTGTTGTTATTATTTTTAATTAAAACCTATAATGTGAAATTTACCATTTTAAACGTTTTTATTATTATTTTATTTAACTTTATTTATTTACTTATTCATTTGTTTATTTCAATTTGACCAGAGAGAGACAGAGTGAGAGATAAAGAGATAGAAAGTGAGAAAGCAAGCCGCCAGGTCCGGGACTTGAACTGTGGTTGACCATGTGCTAATCCAGAGTCTTCAACTACCAAACCACCTGCCGGCCCCTTATTTTAAACATTTTTGAACGTACTGTTCTGTGGCATGAAGTACATTCAGATTAGAGTGCAACCACCACCGACATCGTCTCCAGAATGCTTTTCATATTGCAAAGCTGAAACTCTGCACCCATTAAACAACTCCCTGTTCTTCCTCTCACCAGTCCCTAGTAACTGCCCTTCTACCTTCTGTTTCTAGGAGTTTAACTTCTCTAGGTCCCTCCTGTAAATGAAATCCTGTGGTTTTTGTTTTCTTTGACTGGCATATTTCAAGTAATGTGATATCATCAAGTTTCATTTATGTTGCAGCGACTATGTCAGAGTTTCATTCCTTTGTAGGGCTGAATAATAGTCCATTGTATGGATATACTACATTTTGTTCATCCATTGATCTGTCAATGGACACTGGTTGCTTCCACTTTTTTAGTTATTGAGAATATTGCCACTATAAATGTGAGTTAGACTCTTCAAAAACAATGTCTCATTTTCTTGCCATGAACAAAAATATTGAAACTTCCCTGATTAAAGGGGTCTGTTCACCCAGGGAGTGTGTGTGTCATGGTGCATGACAATGCGGATGTTGAATCTGTATCTCTTACAAAATGCAATTACCAGACTTTCCTGTCTGGGACAGGCAAGTGGCTTTAATGACAGTACCTTCAATTCAGTGACCAGAGGGCTTTACTGAGATGTCACCTGTTAGATAAAGCAAATTATTGCCCTCTTCGACCCTCACCTGATGCTTGTTTCTTACCTGTCTGATCTGAATTATCTTCCTACTTACACTGTAAGCCTTTATAGGGACAGGGACAGTATTTCATATACTTTGATACTGTTAGATTACATCTAGTATATTTTCTTGGGGGTCTATTTAACCCATTATCCTAAAGGTCTACGGTTTTTGTTTGTTTGTTTGTTTGTTTGTTTGTTTTAAATAAGAGATTTTTGCTATAGGGTGCATGCACTTGCTAGAGAGACAGACAGAAAGCAAAAAATCAACCCCCGGGGGGATGGCCATGCTGCACTCCCTTCCCTTCTTTCTTCTCTCAGAATTTTGGGCACTTACGCACACATGCCTGGTGTGGGTGTAAAGCTACCAGGTCTGGGACTTGAACCGTGATCAGCCATGTGGGAGTCCAGCAGTGTAAGCATTACACGGTCTGCTGGTCTCAAATTAGCAGGTCTTAAATACACGTGAGTTGACAATGACTCACACCAATTTGCCCATTCACTAGTTTGGTGCATGGTCATCATTGGTGTTCAGACCACTTACCCAGGATATAGATTTCCACCATCAGAGAATGTTTTTGGAGAGTTTGCATTAAATAAATGTTCTCTCCTATTTGCAGCTGATTTAAATTAGTGAATTGCAGTGTTAATAACATAATTGCAAGAGTTAGATTTGAGTATGTATTCAGTATTCACTATATGGCCAATTGGACAAGATGCTCAATATACCAACACAAAAAATTATTTGTCTTGTCCTTGGGGCTCACGAACACTCTTAGAACCTTGTTTAATGTGGTCTGTCAGTCAGCAATGGGGTCTGTTAGAAATACTGACTCTCGAGGGCCAGCAGGGAGCACAGTGGTTAAGGTGCTGACTCCTAAATGGCCAACCATGGTTCGAGTCCCAGACCTGGCAACTTGAAACTCACGCTGGGTGCCTGTGTGTGTGTGCCCCAAATCCCAGGATAATGGAGGAGAAGGGATTGCAGCATGACCATCCCCACCTTGGGGGTGATTTCTCACTTTCTGTCTCTTTGTCTCTCCAGTGAGCACATGTGCCCTCTGGCAAAAATCTCTCTCAAAAAAAAAAAAAAAGAAAAAAAATGTTAAATCCCAGGCCCTACCCCAGACCCATGAATCAGAACTCCTCCCCAACTTTTTTTAAGTTTGTTTATTTCTTTCATGGGGAAGGACCCTTACAAAAAATTCTCACCCCAAATCCATCCCCAATCTCATTCGGCCCAGATCACAGGCACCTGTCATCCTCAGGGAGGTCCCAGGACACCAACCAGGGACCTTTCCCATGTAGGTCCAGCTGTGCTGTCACACTGTACTACAACATGGCCCACAGCCTGCATTTTAACAGGATCCCAGGTGATTCCTGTGCATATTCCAGTATGAGAAGCATTCGTCTGATGAATGTTATTCTGTTTGTTTTATTCTTAATAAGAGGGTTGCATTGTTCATGCAGAGAAGAAACCAGACCAAGGAAGCACTGGGAAACTGCCTAATTCTTGTCACTGCCATCTAAACAGGAGTTGTGAAAACAACACAAGGCGCTCCAGTACACCCATTTCCTAGAGACAGAAACCAGACCAAGGAAGCACTGGGAAACTGCCTAATTCTTGTCACTGCCATCTAAACAGGAGTTGTGAGAACACAAGGTGCTCCAGTACACCCATTCCCTAGAGACCCTAGGAGGGGAGCTACAAAGCAGAAGACAAAGCCTAGGGAGTGGTGAAGGCCTTAGGCTACCTAAGATGGAGCAGATAGCCTGGGTTTTTGCTCCGCATTTACAGTAGGGGAGGGAGGGGTAGGAAACAAAAGCAAAAATTTAAAAATCCTTGATTGGGTTTCCCTGTAGCCTGCAGACTCTGAGACAGGATGGATGTGCAAGTTATCTATGTGGGAAGTGATCCCAGGAAGCTCAGGGAGGGTAGTTGGAAGGGAGCCTGAAGAGGTGCTAAAACCAGGCTCAGTCTTGCTGGAAACCTGAGGCTAGGTGAGAGTATCACCCAGCCTCAGGGCGAGGGAGCTGGGGTATTTATACACCAACACCTATCCCTTGCCTCCAGCTAAAGACTGCCCTGGGATATTTGCTCCTTCCCAGCCTCAGATATCCTCAGTCTTTGATCAGACTTCCAGGTGTTCACAGTAGAAGCCATCCCAGTAAAATGGAGAGATGAATCCCAAGGCTATCAGGGTACTTCAAATGATAAGCCAGGGGAGCCTCAGCAGACTTCTGCTTCAATGCTCAGGTTAAGGGCCAAACTCTTTGCATTTCAGTAAGTTTCAAATCTCAGTGATTCATCCCTCTGAGTTACTAATCATCTTCACAAGACTGCAAATGACTGAGTTTCACATTTGCTTACAATCCAGATTCCCTTTTCATAATCCCTCCCCCTTCTTCCTTCCCTAAACCAAATATAATATGCTCAAACAACAAGCTCATACTCAATGTACAACAGAATTTGAATGATCTATTTCAAAATTTCCATGTTGGTGTTGCAAGTGATAGATTCATGTCCCCTATCTAATTCCTTTCCCCTTGAACCCTTACTATATTCTTTTCTGTTTTGTTTTTGAATTAAAACTAAAATTCTAGGGCCAGCCCAGTGGCAAGGTGGTTAAGGCTGCTAAATTCTGCATAACTGAGTGCATGGTTCTAGTCCTGGACTTGGAGACCTGCAAAAGTACACCAAATATGTGTGTGTACATGCCCAAAATCTGGAGAAAAAAAGTGATTGCAGTGTGGCCATCCCTTCTGGAAGGAAGCGATTTCTCTCTTTCTATATCAAAGAAACAAAAACAAAACAAAACAGAAGAACCTAAATACTTCAGTTGCTTCCCCTGGGGGCATTGCTTTAAGTTAGCATTTTCTTTTCTTTTTATATCTTGTTCTTCATATAATAAAAGTGGGTTTTTTATAAACATTTTTTATAATTATTTAATTTTTATTTATTCATTTGTTTATTTTTTTAATTTGACCAAAGAGAGACACTCACACAGAGAAAGGGAAAGTGAGAAAGCAAGCCGCCAGGTTCTGGACTGGAACCCTTGTCGACCATGTGGGAGTGTCCAGCGCCTTAACCACCACACCACCTGCTGGTCCCATAAGTTAGCATTTCTTTAACTCTACTTGTTAGAGAGAAATAGAAAAGGATAAAGAATGAGAGACCACCTGTATTGTACCGCCTCAGATTGCTCCATCCAGAAATGAGCCCAGTGAGCATCTTGCTATGAATGCATCCAGATTTGTGCTGTCTGGAGTCCCACAGTATACAAAACCCACACATATGTGCCTCTGCATGGATTCCATAAGTGGAACGCACACTGTTTTGCAACTTTTTGTTTTTTGAGAGGTTTTTGCTATAGGGTGCGTGCACTAGCCAGAGAGACAGAGAGACAGAAAGCGAAAAATCACCCCCCAGGGGGGATGGCCACACTGCAATCCCTTCTCCTCCTTTCTCCTCTTGGGATCTTGGGCACGCACGCACACGCGCACGGCATGAGTTTTAAACCACTGGGTCCATGAGTCGAACCGCAGTCAACCATGGGAGTCCAGAAACATAGCCATTACGCTAACTGCTGGTCCTGCAACTTCTTTTTTTGTTTCTTTTCACTTAATAACATCAGTATATTGATGTTTTGACCTACCAGGGATCTTCAAAAAGCTCATGGAGAAATGAAACTAAAGTAGGAGTTTATTTTGCTACACAAAAAGTTGAAATCCATGCAGTTTTTTTCATAGCATGCATTTTCCATGAATTGTTGAAGGTACCCCATAAAATATGTTGCTATATATTGTACATCTCAGTAAATGTATAACAACTTCATGTTAATAGTTCGAGAGTGTGCCATTTTTTTTTCTTTTTTTTGGAGAGGTTTTCACTGTAGGACGCGTGCGCTCGCCAGACAGACAGAGAGAGACAGAGAGACAGAAAGTGAGAAATCACCCCCCCGGGGGGATGGCCATGCCACAATCCCTTCTCCTCCATTCTCCTCTCGGGATCTTGGGCACTCACGCACACGCGCCCGGCGTGAGTTTAAGCCACCGGGTCTGGGACTCGAACTACGATCGACTACATGGGAGTCCAGCGACATAGCCATTACGCTAACTGCTGGTCCCGAGAGTGTGCCATTTTATGCCTGTACCACACTTTATTCATCCGATCCCCAGTTGTTAGACATTTAGTTCTTTTTCTAGTCCATTATGAACAATGATGCTGCCAAAAACCTTCCTTTACTTATATCCGATTATTTCTGTGGGTCAGTTCTTAAAATGAGAAATACTGAATCCAATATGCCTTCATACTTAAAGTGTTGACATACACATTCAGGTCGCTTTCCAGAAAGGGTGAGTCACTCTTTCTCCTCCGGCACTTGTAGAACGCCCAGTGAAGACAGCTGGTCAGAGGAAGCTGGTGATGGTAAAGGGGAAGTGGATGAAAGGACCGTGTCCACACCACTGTATTCCGGAAAGGCAACGCAGGAAAGCGGGAAGCACTGCGATTGAGGCAGAAGAGGGATTGGAAATCCATTGATCTAGTTCATGTTTAAAGAAACGAAAGTTCAGAAAGTTGTAAACTCCCCACGCAAGGCCAGGGTGCTCAAACTTAAGGGATCGTTTTCTAAAACTGAAAAAGATGACTTAATACAGATATACAATGAGTGTGTATCAAAGATTGATTTCATTCATGAATGAGAAAATTAAAGCTGATTTTTTTTAGAGAGTTTTTTTGCTATAGGTCATGTGCACTCACTAGAGAGACAGAAAGACAGAAAGCGAGAAATCAACCCCTGGAGGGGTAGATGGCCATGCTACAATCCCTTCTCCTCCATTCTCCTCTCAGGATTTTGGGCATGCACACACAGAAGTGCCCAGCAAGAGCTTTAAGCCACTGGGTCTGGAACTCGAATCACGGTGGAGTACATGGGAGTTGAGCAATGTAATCATTATGCCATCTGCCGCTCCCTCTTATCTTTTTGTTGTCGTTTTTAGATTTTTGCCGTAGGGCACATGTAATCCCATGAGAGAGAGACAGAGAGCAGGGAAGTGAGAACTCACTCTCCTGGGGGATGGCCATGTCGCAATCCCATTCTCTTCTTAGGATTCTGGGTGCACGTGCATGCTCCCAGCATGATTTTCAAGCCTCCAGGTTCAGGATTTGAACCACGGTTAGCCATGTGGGAGTCTAGCACCTTAGCCACTATGCCATCTGCTGGCCCTTCTGTCTATCTGACTTCGCAAGGAGAGATAGAAGTTTGATATTGCCAACATTCAACAATTTGTTGACTTTCACACAATGCAATTCTACATGGTTCAACCTAATAGAAAATTGATTAAAGACATTCAGGGCAATGAAAACAAAACCTTTGGGATTCGCTTTTCACCAAACAGCATGTAGAGCTTATTGATCTTGTATAAGTTAGTATCTGATTTTAGAGCTTGACCTGAGTCTAGCATTTTTTGGAGAGGTTTTTGCTGTAGGGCGCGTGCGCTCGCCAGACAGACAGAGAGAGACATAGAGACAGAAAGCGAGAAATCACCCCCCAGGGGGGATGGTCACGCCGCAATCCTTTCTCCTCCATTCTCCTCTCGGGATCTTGGGCATGCACACACACGCGCCCGGCGTGAGATTTAAGCCACCGGGTCCGAGACGCGAACCGCGGTCGACTACGTGGGAGTCCAGCGACATAGCCATTACGCTAACTGCTGGTTCCCTAGAGCTTGATCTTTTTTCTTTCTTTCTTTCCCTTTTAAAAAGTTTATTTAGGGACCAGCAGTTGGCGTAATGACTATGTCTCTGGACTCTCATGTAGCTGGTTGTGGTTCGAGTCCCGGACTCAAAACTCACGCCAGGAGCGTGTGCGTGCGTGCCCAAGATCCCCTGGGGGGTGATTTCTCACTTTTTGTCTCTCTGTCTTTCTCTGCCTTTCTGGCAAGTGCTCGTGCCCTATAGCAAAAACCTCTCCAAACACAATAAAAACAAAAAAACTGTTTATTTAGTTGATTGTCCCCAGAGAAAGAGAGTAAAAAAAAAAAAAAGGCACCCCCAGTAGGGTCTTCACACCGTAATCCATCCCCAGTCTCAATCAGCCCAGATCATAGGCATGTGTGTTCGAACACCCAGCATGCTTGGAGGCCCAGCTGCACACTTGGGACCTCCCCAGGTGGGTCCTTTGCAACCACTGCACCTCGATCCAGCCTCTGGCCTTTTTCTTTCTTTCTTTCTTTCTTTCTTTCTTTCTTTCTTTCTTTCTTTCTTTCTTTCTTTCTTTTTTTTAAAAAGGAGTCAAACAAAATGACATTCCAGCTGACCCTTAGGGGGATGTGTTGGCCAGTGCCCAACTATGACTTTGAAAGGGAACATTTGCAGCCACGTTTCAGGTTTTGCAGTTTTCTTAACTGTAGGAACAACCTTTTGTGGCTGAATTGATTGTTAGATGGACAAAAATGATCTTCCAGCAGAGTTTCTCTGAAGGCTTGAAGGCCAAAGGGCACCCGAGACAGGTCGAAGTTTTTCATTTCTTGTGCAAAGGGCTCCAGGCTTTGTGTTTCCCCAGGAGACACCTGCTCACTGTGCAATAATCTGTTTTGTTTTGTTTTGTTTTGTTTTGTTTTTAAATAGGTTTTTGCTTTAGGATGCATGTGCTTGGCAGAGAGAGACAGTGAGAGGGAAAGTGAGAAGTTACCCTCCCCACCCCCACCCAGGGCAGATGGCCACACTGCAGTCCCTTCTCCTTGATTCTCTTCCTGGGATCTTGGGCACATGCGTACACACACCCAATGTGATTTTAAAGCCAGGGCTTGAACTGCAGTCAGCCACATGAGCATCCAGCGATGTAACTGCTATGCCTTTTGCTGCCCCCAGAAATCTACTTTTTTTTTTTTTTTTTTTGAGAGAGGTTTTTGCTATTGGGCGTGTGCGCTCACCAGAATAACACAGAGAGGCAGAAAGCAAGAACTCACCCCCCAGGAGCATGGCCATGCCTCAATTCCTTCTCCTCCATTCTGCTCTCAGGATCTTGAACACGCATGCACACATGCCCGGCTTGAGTTTAAGCCACTGGATCCAGGACTCAAACTGCAGTCGACTACATAGGAGTCCAATGACATAGCCATTACACCAACTGCTGGTCCGCAGAAATCTGCTCTTATCAGGTGTCCTGCTGCCGCTGTGCAGAGACCTGGTCACTCTTGTGAGGGCACCGGGGAGAGCCCAGAAGGCCGGATTGCTGCTGGTCATCACACCTTTTTGTAGATTCCAGGCCGGTCCCTGCACAGCATGTGTTTGCACTAACAAGACAAGACACTAACGGTCAGTCCACAGAACCTCAGTCCTCCTCACCGTGACTCCTACCTGACATCTATGAGTGTATTTCAGCTTAAAGATTTCTCAGATTTTCAGAACTGATCATTTTGAAATCATTGGTATCTTCAGTCAATGGGGTATAAAATTGGCAGCTCTTTTTTTTTTTCTTTTCTTGATAGTATGTGAAAGAAGAGGACATTTTCTAATTGATAGTATCTCAAATTTGCTGAAGCATGTTGAATTTTTGTCTTACTTTCCACGTGCTCTTTGATTCTGTAGAGTCAGATCCTATGGTCTAACGATACTTTATAAAAAATTTTCTAAAAATATAAAGTGAAAAAAATGCAAAGTTGCATTTTAAACACAAGTACTGAAACTGTCCAGGGCTGTAGAAAACATTAGTGGTGACTCTTAGAAAGAACTGCATTTTCATGGTATAGCCATCATTTAGTTTAAACTTGAAACTGCAGGCAATTATATCAGAAAGCTTTGAAAAGTTTATGGAAAAGTGGAATTAAATGGTGCGTTTATTTTGGTGCAAAAAATAAAAACAAAATCTGTAAGTTTTTTCTTTCTTTCTCTTCTTTCCCTCTTTCCATTTTTCTTCTTCTTTCTCTCTTTCTTTCTCTCTCTCTCTCTTTCTCTCTCTCTCTCTCTCTCTTTCTCCTTCCTTCCTTTTCATTTGCCAGTGATTGCGTGGACTTGCCAGAGTGAGACAAAGAGAGAAGGAAAGTGAGAAATCACCCCCTGTGGGAGATGACCACACCACAATCCTTGGGCCTCCTTACCACTCTCCTTTTGGCGTTTTGGGCAGACATGCATATGTGCCTGGTGTGTTTTTCAAGTCACTGGGTCTAGGTCTTGAACTGCATAGTTGGCCATGTGGCCAACCATCTTAACCACCGCACCACTGGCTAGCCAGAAGGAGAACCCTTGGTCTCTTTTTTTCTTTTTTTTTTTTTAAGTATATTTATTTATTTCATAAAATAAAACGTTTGAGTATATGCACAAAAAAGAAACAGGCACCCCCACAGGGTCTTGTCATGCCATGATCACTTTTCCCAGCCCTCCAGCTCATCAGGATCTTGGACACATCTGCACCAGTGTGGTTCTTGATCCAAACCATAGTCAACCACGTGGCTTCCAACACTGCAGTTCAGAATGCAGCGCCGTCTGTGCTACCATCTATGCCACTGAGGCTGGTGTCTCCTCTGTCGGTGGGAGCCATTTATAATTTAATTTTTGGGAGGATTGTGTTTTAAAACAATCGACTTACAATTCATGAGAGTTTACCTGAGGGTCTGTAGAGAATCCTACATCCTGAATATGCAACCACCCACTTTGGTGATTTCAGTGGTGAGTACTTGAAAAATCTTGAGCAGTCTCTTTTTGATAGGCCCCATGATCTCAGCTACTTCCGCATCCTGTCCAGCTTGAGGTTATAATGGCCTGATCCAAGCTGCGCCTCTCTGCGTCCTGATTTGCCCTGTCTGGAAGGCAGTGAATAGGGAAGTTGCGAAGAGGAAGAGGAAAGAGCACTCTATTCACCCAACAAGCTGACGCGTGCCAGGGACCACTCCAAGCCATCAGCAGTGAAGGAAAAGACAACATTCCCGCCCTGTGAATTCACACCCAGGATGCATTTGGGAGAACGTGTGGCTTTAAGAATTATCCATGTGAGGCCTGAGAGCCTCCAATGGTGCAAGCAGAAAGGTTGACTGGTGTCTTTGGTCAGCTTCCCTAGAAAATAGGTCCAGAGTCAAAGATTTGCATCGAAGTGCTCCCAAGAGGAACCCATAGAGGAACAGGGGTTGGATCAGGTCAGGCAAAGAGGTTACTCAAGATTCCAAGAGGTTACTCAAGATTCCAGCAGCAAGTGAGGTCTCCTGAGAGTAGCTTTGGGTCCATCTTAAAGGGAATTTGAGGACAACATAGATCTCACCTCTGGGTGGTCCCAGTGAGGGGTGGGGAGCAGGAGTATTTATACCCCAGTACCCATCCATCGTTGGTGGAGAATTGATCCCTAGGATCCTTCTTGGTCTCATGTACCAGGCAAAGCTAGTTCCAACAGCCCAGAAGCCTCTCCCAGCAAGGGAGTTAGAGCTGCAGTATGAGGTGAGGGTCTTCTGGCCTCTCTTGGGAGGCCGGAGAGGCCGTCTCTGGTGGATATACCTGTCCACGTGCAGCTTCATCTTTGCAGGGATTTTCAGATCTTAGGAATGTCCACCAGGCTAAAGCTATAGAAACTTGGTCAGCAAGCACTTAAGATCCTCCAGGAGATATGTCTGGACACAGGGTACACCGGGTCCTCAATCTTCAGAGGCTCCCCTAATTTCAAATACTCTGAGTACATCTATGCCCCTAAGGCCCTAGGGCTCTGTGAAGTTAGTGTCTGTGGGGGCCATGGGATGAGCCAGCTCCCTCTTGGGCATTGCACCAAGACCCTTGTCCCCCAGCAGTTGCACATTCTGCCACCTCAGTCCCACCTCCCACTCCCAGGACCCTTATAAACCAGACCCCATGTGTCCTGTTGTGAAAGGGTGATGTCAATCACCAAACCCTCTCTCCACCAGGAGCACTGAAGGTGCACATCTGCTTAGGCCTTTGTCTGCATCACCTCAGTGAGTGCTTCAGCCACCGTGTGGAGCAGGCCCTGGCTATCCGCTGCTTACAGGGGAGGAAAGGAAGGCGTCAGATCATTTACTCAGGCAGCAGAAAGGAAGGCATTCCAAAACAGGCATGAAGTCACAGCTCTGCTTTGAAATAGTCATCTCTCTTTATTTCTTGTTGATCCTACTGGTTAATCCTTTGAGCTAGAAACAAAGTTATTCACACTAAACCACTCATTTCCCTCCACTCAGAGGATGGGATGGGGTGGGTAGCTTATTACCATTTCTTAACTACATAACTTAGTTGAGGTTTTTGTTTTGTTTTATTTGCCATCAGAGGTGTGTGCTTGCTGGAGAGAGAAAGAGATAGAGAGAGAGAAAGTAAGAAATCACCCCCCCCCAACACACACCCCAGGGGAGATGGCCACACTACAGTCCCTTCTCCATTCTCTTCCTGGGATTTTGGGCATGCATGCACACGCACCTGATGTGGTTTTTCAAGACACCAGGTCCAGTTCTTGAGCTTTTATTGGCCATGTGGGAATTTTCTCCTGTATTTTTTTTTTAACTCCATAGTAGAACATGGAATACAAAGCTGTGAGTGCTGCTTTTGGTAAGCAGAGGTTCTGATCCGAGTAGGTGAGGTCTTAGGCGCACACACACCCAGTGTACTTCAGGTCAACTCACGGCCCGAACCAGTCAGCCATGTGGCTTCCAGAGCTGCAATGCTTTATTTTCAGTAGTAGTGTATTCATGTAATATGTTTGGTATTATGCTTAAATTTTAAAAAATAACCCTGGAAGATATAAGACACAAAAGTTAAGAAAAAGGCAAGGTTCGCGACCAGTAGTTGGCATAATGACCGTGTCACTGGACTCCCATGTAGTCAACCCTGGTTCGAGTCCCAGACCCGGTGGCTTAAACTCACTCCAGGCACATGCGCGTGTGTGCCCAAGATCCCAAGAGAATGGAGGAGAAGGGATTGTGGTGTGGCCATCCCACCTAGGGGGTGATTTCTCGCTTTCTGTCTCTCTCTCTGTCTTTCTGACGAGTGCTTGGGCCCTATAGCAAAAACTGCTCCCCCATAAAAAAGAAAAAGAAAAAAGAAAAGAAAAAGGCAAGGTTCTTGAGATGCTTTGGTATTATTCTAGGCACCCCTCTACAAGTGAGAAGGAGAAGCCTCTATCCCTCTTGGTTTCCGTGGTGATAATTCTGGGGGCAGAGATCATTTGAAAGTTGGAGGAAGCCCATTCTCTTCCAGGGCTGCTTTGGAAAAGCACATGGACTATACCCACTGAACCATGAGGCCCTGCAGCTGACAGAAGCAGAGAGGGGAGGGACTTGTTCAGTGACTGGAGGTAGGTCTGATTGCTAAGGGGGCTGATTCTGGGGTGGGAAAAGCCAACTGCACCCCAAGGCCAAGTTGATGCACTTGGGGAATAGACATTCCACAGCTGGGAGCCCAGCACGCTCCCGTTCCCACACCCTAGCCCGGAGCTTCATCCTATCAGCAAGCCGCCCCTTTCTGACCACTGATAAGATTCCTGAGTCAGCTGGAATTTGAAGAGCGTTGTATCAGAACTTGCTCTAGAAGCACTTTCACGGGTTATTTTTATTTGGCCTTCGAGAGCATTTTTCTCCTTTTATCTAACCCTAAAAGAAAGAAAACAAGATTTAGGGTCCCTCCCTGTGCCCTTTTCCGAGAGCCTCTCCTGCAAGCGGGGATCTTTCTCCCTGTGAGGGGAGAATTGGCGCCTTGTGGGCAAATCTGTAGATTAGAGATGTCTGGGCAGACAGGCAGAGGGGGACTGGGCCCCACAGACACTGGTCCTTTGTAGTCGCAGGGCTTCTGCTGCCGGTGACTAAATAGCATTTTCCAGGCTGGAAGGTGTGTGAGTTCATTCAAGTGTCTTTTAGTGTCAATTCTCCACTTAACAATGATCGCTATTAATAGAGGTGGCTTACATAGGAAGAGAACTGGGGAGCACTGAGGTGCCTCTTGGGGTGTTTATCTGATCGCCTTTTCCACCCTCCCACAGCCTCCATTGGTTGCATTAGCCTTAGCTTTGGGGGTTTCAGGATGAGGGCCCCCACATGGGTTTAGCACTTCGCCCAAGTTGTGTGACGGAAGGCAGGTCTTTCTGAGCCAGAGTTGGGTGTGTCCGCCATTCCTGCATGCTGCCCACCTGCCCTGCAGCAGCCGGACAGCCTCGAGGCTATGCCGAGTTTCTGCACCAAATGGTGCCCCTTGGATGAGGTGCCCACCTGCAGAGAGATTACCCAGGATGATTACAAAATGATACAAATTAGTGTAGTTTGAGCACCAGACAAACAAGCACGGCAGGGGGGCAGGCCCAGCCTTGCCCAGGCCTGGCCCGAGGCCAGGAAAGCACCTTAGCCTTCCGGAATTATCCTCCTACCCTCGGCCTGAGTTTGCACCGTCACCCAGGGGAACGGCCCCAGCTCATGCTCAAAACATAAGGAGCCTAAGGGCACTGGGTGTTTGAGTAGAACAAGGGAGGGGACTGACACCCAGCGGACCCCAAGACAGCCTTCCTTGGTCCTCTATGGTGGTGCCCAGGCCACTCCCTCTGGCTTCTTTCCCACAAGCCCACCACTGTGCCAGCAGCACCCACCCTTCCAGCTTCCGAAGACAAGCCCAGCACCCTTTTGTTTGATGAGTCTTCTGTGCCTCACTGCAGGGAGGAGCAGACGCCAGGCGATACCCTGCTTTCTCAGTCAAAGTTTGCCAGATACCCTGCTTTCTCAGTCAAAGTTTGCCACGCTCTGTCAGTGTGGGTGGCTGTCTCCTGGGCTGGGGCCTTTGTCACTGCTTGAGATTTTGGGGAGTGATGCGGACATGCTGGCTTTTGGGTGTAAGAACCACCATTTCACTAACTTAGTGCTCTGGCAACCTGGAGTCCTGTCTCCCGCTCTGGCTGCACCGGATCACACCATCCCAGGTGTCTGCGGCTCCCTGGCAGCCAACAGGCTTGTTGGAGACAGCACTGGCTCTCCAGGCTTGCACAGGCGTAGGTGACCCCCTCCCCTTCACATCAGCATCCTGGACAGGTCCTGGGATGTGTCAGGTCTTGGGCTGTGTATGTAGATTTGGAGAAATTTCCGGTAGAAGCACCAACTTTGATAAAGGACTTATATCAAAGCTGCTATTTTACTCTTTTTGAGAGATTTTTGGTATAGAGCACATGCACTCACTGGAGAGAGAGAGACTGTGAAAGAGAAAGTGAGAAATCACCCCCTCCCTAGAGGAGATGGCCACACTACAATCCCTTCTCCATTCTCCTTGGGATTTTACAGATGCATGTATATGTGCCCTGTGTGAGTTTCAAGCTGTCGGGTCTGGGATTTGAACCGCAGTCAACCACATGGGAGTCCAGCACCTTAACCACCATGTCACCTGCTGGCCCCTGTGTTACCTTTAACAAGGGAAAAACAGGTTAATCATTGAGCCTCCCTTTGGTGGGTGACAAGTTATCTCTGTCCTCAAAGAAGGAAATTGAGAAGAATGAGTATAACTGATGAAAGCAAAAGCCTACAGGAATGAAAAACAAATGAACAAACACAAATTTATCCTGGAACCATGTGGGGAATACCCAGAATCCAATCACTGGGGCCCAGGTATGGGCTCAGAGAGGAGGGGGTGTTCTGTGAGGTGAACTTTACTGGAGGGGGACTCCGTGGGTGTGCAAATGTCCCTCTGAGCAGTAGGCTTGGCTCGGGGACGACAAAGCCTGGTCCACATGGGAGGAAATCCCTCTGTGCTGTGCAGTGATGGGACTGTGGGGGGAGGTGAGCAGTGGAAGGGCCTGGAAAATACTGCCTCCAGCAGGGAAGCATCCCACCACGGTCCAGACAGGACAGCCCCTGTGCTCCTTGCCCTCACCCCTCACCTCTGCACCTTCCTCTGTACCCCAGACATGTGGTGCCATCAGGGAGCTGCCATCTGAGTGCCGTGAACGGCAGCCGTGCCCCATGGGGTCTTTCAAAGTTTCTTTCTTCCATGAGAAGCCACTGAGAGAGCGTGAGAGAGGTGAGCATCCCGACGGGCTCTGTGAATTACCCTCCTCCAGCAACATCACAGAGATCTCGTTGTCCCCTCTCCTGGAACAGTTGGCATTGTCGGACTTTTTTTTTTTTTTTAAACGTTTTTTTAATTGCCAGAGGGTGTGCGCACTTGCCAGAAAGAGACAGAGAGAGAGAGAAAGCACCCCCAAATGGGGCATGACCCTTGCTCAGTCCCCTGTCCTGTCAGGATCTGGTTAATATATGTACATGTACTTGGTGTGTTTTTCAAGGCTCCCATGGTCGGCCATGTGGGATCCAGCTGCCAGTGCAAAGCACCTGACCCTGCACTGTAAGACCAGCCCAACTCTTTTATTTTATTTATTTATTTATTTTTAAATTTTTACCACTGGAATGTGTGTAAAATAGGATTTCCTGATCATTTTCTCTTCCAAGATCTCAGTTCTTCAGGAAGATCCCCCTCTAGCCTCATCCCAGTCACACCCACAGAGAGGCTAGATGAAGCATGAAGGATTTGGCTGGCTTCCGTCTCACCTCTAAGTATTGGGAGTGCCCAGAGCTACGAGGGGTCCTCTAAAAGTTCATAGAAAGGACCAGCAGATGTCATGGTGTTTACATCACTGGGCTCCCACATAGTCAACTGCAGTTCAAGTCCCAGACCCAGCATCTTAAAACTCACATCGAGCATGTGTGCATGCATGCCCAAAATCCCAAGAAGAGAATGGAGGAGAGGGGATTACAGCATGGCCAACTTCCCTGGGGGGTGATTTCTCACTTTTTCTCTTTTCTTTTCTATCTCTCCATCAAGCATATATGCTGGATGGCAAAAATCTCTCTTAAAACAATTTTCATAGAAAATGCATATTATGAAAAAACTATGAATTTCAAAAAAAAGTTTTTAATTGCCAGAGGGTGTCTGCACTCACCAGAGAGAAAGGGGGAGAGAGAAATACCTCCCACCACTCATGAAACATGGTCATGCTGCAATCCTTTCTTTTCCATTTCTGCATCCTGTAATTGAGAAGAATGAGTATAACTGATGAAAGCAAAAGCCTACAGGAATGAAAAACAAATGAACAAACACAAATTTATCCTGGAACCATGTGGGGAATACCCAGAATCCAATCACTGGGGCCCAGGTATGGGCTCAGAGAGGAGGGGGTGTTCTGTGAGGTGAACTTTACTGGAGGGGGACTCCGTGGGGGTGCAAATGTCCCTCTGAGCAGTAGGCTTGGCTCGGGGACGACAAAGCCTGGTCCACATGGGAGGAAATCCCTCTGTGCTGTGCAGTGATGGGACTGTGGGGGGAGGTGAGCAGTGGAAGGGCCTGGAAAATACTGCCTCCAGCAGGGAAGCATCCCACCACGGTCCAGACAGGACAGCCCCTGTGCTCCTTGCCCTCACCCCTCACCTCTGCACCTTCCTCTGTACCCCAGACATGTGGTGCCATCAGGGAGCTGCCATCTGAGTGCCGTGAACGGCAGCCGTGCCCCATGGGGGCTTTCAAAGTTGTGAACGGCAGCCGTGCCCCATGGGGTCTTTCAAAGTTTCTTTCTTCCATGAGAAGCCACTGAGAGAGCGTGAGAGAGGTGAGCATCCCGACGGGCTCTGTGAATTACCCTCCTCCAGCAACATCACAGAGATCTCGTTGTCCCCTCTCCTGGAACAGTTGGCATTGTCGGACTTTTTTTTTTTTTTTAAACGTTTTTTTAATTGCCAGAGGGTGTGCGCACTTGCCAGAAAGAGACAGAGAGAGAGAGAAAGCACCCCCAAATGGGGCATGACCCTTGCTCAGTCCCCTGTCCTGTCAGGATCTGGTTAATATATGTACATGTACTTGGTGTGTTTTTCAAGGCTCCCATGGTCGGCCATTTGGGATGCTGCCAGTGCAAAGCACCTGACCCTGCACTGTAAGACCAGCCCAACTCTTTTATTTTATTTATTTATTTATTTTTAAATTTTTACCACTGGAATGTGTGTAAAATAGGATTTCCTGATCATTTTCTCTTCCAAGATCTCAGTTCTTCAGGAAGATCCCCCTCTAGCCTCATCCCAGTCACACCCACAGAGAGGCTAGATGAAGCATGAAGGATTTGGCTGGCTTCCGTCTCACCTCTAAGTATTGGGAGTGCCCAGAGCTACGAGGGGTCCTCTAAAAGTTCATAGAAAGGACCAGCAGATGTCATGGTGTTTACATCACTGGGCTCCCACATAGTCAACTGCAGTTCAAGTCCCAGACCCAGCATCTTAAAACTCACATCGAGCATGTGTGCATGCATGCCCAAAATCCCAAGAAGAGAATGGAGGAGAGGGGATTACAGCATGGCCAACTTCCCTGGGGGGTGATTTCTCACTTTTTCTCTTTTCTTTTCTATCTCTCCATCAAGCATATATGCTGGATGGCAAAAATCTCTCTTAAAACAATTTTCATAGAAAATGCATATTATGAAAAAACTATGAATTTCAAAAAAAAGTTTTTAATTGCCAGAGGGTGTCTGCACTCACCAGAGAGAAAGGGGGAGAGAGAAATACCTCCCACCACTCATGAAACATGGTCATGCTGCAATCCTTTCTTTTCCATTTCTGCATCCTGTCAGAATTTTGGTCATGCATGCATACACCACACACACACACACACACACACACACACACACACAAGTGCCTGGCATGTTTTTCAAGTCACTAGGACCAGGGCTCAAACAGCTGTTAGCCACGTGGGATCTGGCTCCCCTAACCACTAGGCTGTGGGGTTGGATCACATTTCAAAAATATTTTGCACCAAAATAAAGTCATACTTGATTCCATTTTTTTTTTTTGAGAGGTTTTTGCTATAGGTCACGTGTGCTCACCAGAAAGATAGAGAGAGACAGAGAGACAGAAAGCAAGAAATCACCCCCCAGGGGGGATGGCCATGCTGCAATCCCTTCTCTTCCATTCTCCTCTTGGGATCTCGGGCACACACGCACACGCGCCCAGCGTGAGTTTAAGCCACCGGGTCTGGGACTCAAACTGCAGCCGACTACGTGGGAGTCCAGTGATATAGTCATTACGCTAACTGCTGGTCCCTTGATTCTATTTTTTAGGACATTTTTGAAGTCCTCTTCTAAACCTCCCAGCCATTTTCCCCTCCCTCAGTCAGGACTGTCGTTGCTCTGATTGCCTAAACCCAGAATGTCAGAGTTAGCCTTGATTCTTCTTTGCTCACCACTCCAACATGCAAATCCATCAAATTATATCAGTTGTTATGTCAAATTGTTCCTAGATTTCCCTCTTTTTTTCTTTTTTGATTAAAAATTAAAAAACAAATTCTATAGGGTACATGCACTCACCAGAGAAAGAGAGAGAGGGAAAGCGAGAAAGCACCTCCTGAGGGGATGGCCATACTGCAATCCCTTCTCTATTCTCCTCTCAGGATTTTAGCACACCTACGTACATGCCTAGTGTGTTTTCCAGGGTGCTGGGTCCAGGATTCACACCACTCAGTCAACCATGGGATCCAGCAGCCTTAACCACAGCACCAGCTGCCCCCACCCCCACCTGTTCCCATTTTCTCTGCCAACACCTTGGTCCAAGCCATTACAGTCTCTTGCCTGGACCACTGCACTTGCCGGTTTCTCCTCTTGTGCTTACAAACCATTGCCAGACACAAGCCAAAGTGATCATTTTGGACCATGAAATAAAAATGTTACTCCCCTATTTAAAACTTTCCAATGGTTCTTATACACAGATACCATGGTCTACAAGGCAGCAAGACCTGGAACCTGCCTGCCTCTCTTTTCATATGCCTCCTTTACCACTAGAACCTTCTTTCTGGGTGCTAACTGCTGGTTCCCTGTTTGTTTTTTTTTGAGAGGTTTTTGCTATAGGGTGCGTGCGTTCTCCAGAAAGACAGAGAGACAGAGAGACAGAAAGCAAGAAATCACCCCCCAGGGGGGATGGCCACGCTGCAATCCCTTCTCCTCCATTCTCCTCTCAGAATCTTGGGCACACACGCACATGGACCTGGCGTGAGTTTAAGCCACCAGGTTCGGGACTCGAACCACAGTCGACTACATGGGAGTCCAGCGACATAGCCACTTTGCTAACTGCTAGTTGCCTGGGTGCCTCTGGAGATGTCAAGTTAATGAATGAGGAGATGGAGTCAAAATTTTAGAATAATCTGCAATTTAAATGACTTCTCTCCCAGAGTCTGGGTAGGATAAAAACTACCTGAGATAAAACATTTATCTTTAAGGCAGCTAGATTCCACACGGCCGACTGCATGGTTTGAGTCCCAGACCCAGAGGTGGAGAGTGGGGCTTGAAAAACACACTGGACACATGTCCATAGGTGCCCAAAATCCCAAGATGAGAATGGGGGGGAGGGGTGCTTTCTCACTTTCCCTCTCTGCCTCTCTCTCTCTGTGTCTATCTGGTAAGTGCATGTATCTTATAGCAAAATTTAAAAAAAAAAAATTGGTGAGGCTCTCAAAGAGTTTGTGTTCACATTATATTTATAGACATTTAAGGTAGTAATAGGGCCAGGCAGTGGCATAGCAGTAAAACAACTGAACCTACATGGGAGCGGTCCAGGGTTTGTGTCCGGGACCTTCCTGAGTACGCTGGGTGTGCCCGCGTGCCTGTGAACTGGGCCAGCTGAGCCTAGGGGTGGATCGTGGCTTGCAGACTCTGTTTGGGATGCCTGTCGCTCCCTGTCTTTCTGTGTCTCTAGCTCATGGAAGACAGAAAAAGAGTAGAAAACCTATTATGTTAATATAAAAAAAAGGAAGCGTTTCCATTTTTAAAAATTAGTGAGCAGCCTGGTACACTTGTGAACAGCTGTTCTCCACTCATGGGACCCAGTAGCCACCAGTAAGGATTCTCTGGAATGAATGACTGGCTGGGCTCAGTTTTTAGACCAGGCTTCAGGGTCAGATGCAGCCTCTTTGCAGGTGTGTGGTTGCGGGACACAGGACAACCTGAGGTTTTGCAAGAAGAAGCCACAGTTCCCCTGGACATCTCTGTGGCTCACCCGCCTGCCCACTCCCAGCCTTACTTATTCCTTTCTCTTCCCTTTACTCTAAGAATCTTCTCTCTTCAAAAACATTGCAAAACATAGAATTAGAATCATTTTAATGTCTTTAGAACTCAATTTGTTTTTTTGTTGTTTTTTGAAGAGATTTTTGCTATAGGGCACATGTGCTCCCTGGAGAGACAGAGAGTAAAAAAGCACCCCCCTGGGGAGGGGATAGCCATGCTGCAATTCCTTCTCCTCCATTATCCTCCTGGGATTTGGGGCATGCACTCACATGTGCCCAGCATGAGTTTTAAGCCTCTGGGTCTGGGACTCAAACTGTAGTCAACCATGTGGGAGTTCATTGCCTTAACCACTATGCCACCTGCTGGCCCTGAACTCAATTTGTGAGTGTCTGAATATATGTCCTTTAAGTAAATTTCTTTCTTTTTAATTTTTTTTTAATGAGTGAGAAAGACAGAGACACAGAGAATGGAGAAAGACAGAGAGGCACCCCCAATGGGGTCTTGATGCTACAATCCACACCCAGCCTCACCCATCCTTGGATTATGGGCATACATGTGCTTGGTGTGCACAGGGAGGTGTCTGGACACGAACCCACAACCTCCCCATGTAGATCAGACTCACAGAGCATCGTGTTTTCCAGCTGCACCACTATCTGGCCCCTAAACAAGCCTGTTTCTATAACCAAAATACTGGTTGTATGAATTTACCCCAAGGAATTCCTTTTGAGTATTTCCTTTGCCAAAATGAATGTCGAGGCCTAGTTTGGCCTGTGTGTGTTCATGTCCAGAGACCAAACTGGTGTCATTTCTTTTCCTTGTTACACTGTTGAAACCTAACAAATGGGGTGTCGTCTTCTTGTCCTTATTACAATACCGAAACCTAGCTTCTTCCCCTTTCTAAGGAGAAGCTGCCCCCTCCCCCTTTATGTATTCCCCCGGCTAGAGGAAATTCACCCAGTTGAGATTTAAGGAAAAAGTGGTCATCTCTGTTCCTATTGCAGAGCCCGCGCTCCCCAGGCTGTGGGCCGGACTTGCTGCTCCACTTCCTGACGTCACACTGTTTTTGTCTTTGAATATAGCTCATTGACACAATCGCCTCGGAGATCGGAGAACTGAAACAGGAGATGGTGCGCACAGATGTCAGCCTGGAAAATGGCCTGGAACCCGCCGAAACCCACAGGTGACCAAAGACGCGGTTAGGCGATGAGTGTCAGAGAGGGACTTGGTGAACCCCAGAAGCGGAGGGCTGCCATCCCCGTCACTCACTCGTCAGAAGCTGGGAACTAGGAGCGTGGTGGCTGCTCCGGTTGAAATCTGCTGTAGGAGGTGGGAGTGGCCTAAAAACTAGCTGTCTGCTTGTTTATTTTAATCCACTTTGAAGACACTTGAACTTTATACCCTCTTGATTCTTCCTGGCACCAGAACCCGGAAACCTAAAATTGTCTATGGCATATCCACCTACTCACAATGATGAAAACAATAACGCAGCAGGACCCTGCGTGTGCAAATTAGAATTCAGTGTAGCCGTGTCGGTCTCCAGAAGGTTTAAAGGGGAGCAACTAAAGAGGATGGACTCATTTTGCATACTCAGGTCAGAAAAACATTCCAGTAGTTCTAATAGCTATTACCCTGAAAAGAGAACAGTGTATTGGGAACTGATGTGGTTGTAAATGATTAAGAATGGGGCCTTGGTACACGGTGCTGGGTTACCATAGGACCTGTGCACCTACACAGGCTCTCAGAACACATAATTGGCACCTCTCTTTATCTGAAGGAGGGCAGAGGGCAGGGTGGTGGCGGGAGGTTGAATGTGACTTTCTTCCAGTTCTTTGATGCTATAATTTGTTGCTAATAAAGTCAACAGAATATAATAGCTAGGAAAAGAGATGGACAGTTGGGGTTTTGGGGGCTAGATTCATTATCAGCCCTCCCCCTTTTTATAGAAAGTGGAGTTGTGGCTGCCGGGAACAGCGTAAGGCTGAGGTTTATGGAGTGGGCTTTGCTAAAAAGTCATGTAACAGGCAGGCCAGCCAGACGGTTCTGTCTGTCCAGGCAAGTTTCAAACCAGCCCGACTTGTTTCCTGCCATAGAGTGGAGACAGCACCGTGCCAGGGACGCACTTTGTGGCAGGAAGGTGGTGCTTTGACACTCTGTGTCTCTGGAGAGACTGGGTTTCCTCTGTGCTGTGAAAATCCTGTGCGCCTTCCATTTCCTTTCCTTCTCTACAATGTGAAGGGGGTAGACCAGATGGTCCCCATGCTCCTTACTGTGTGCCTAGGTTTTCTGTGATTCCTCTTGACCTCATGTGACAGGCTGTGATTACTTAACTCTTCTCCCCCCCTATAAACTAGACAATTGCACAATGATTTTTCAGTTAAAGACTTTCTGCCTGGCATTAAGAGTAGTTCCAAACGTGTGGAACTTTAGCCAGGAGATTTCTCCTAACCACTTGTGATGTTGAGCTGAAATTACATTGGGAGTCTAAGCTGATGACAATGGCATAAGGAAGAGAGTTTTAGTAGCAAAAATGTCTCCCACGCTCTGGAATCCCAGCAGCCTGAGATAGACCCCAAGCTCTGCAGATGACAGGCGCCAAGCAGCAGGAACCCCTCCCCTGTATTTAAGTCCCGGGGGTGTGAGGGTTGTGGGAAGATGTGCAGTAATGCATTGGGGGCTGTCACGTTCTTGTTCTCTAACGTCAGCACGTGTGAGGGTGGGAGAGCTGGGCGGTCATTTCCTTTTTAACATCCCTTTTCATCTTTCTTTTCCAAATATAAGAATGACTACTTGCATTTTACAGTAACTTTTTTTTTTCATATTCATGTCATTTGTTCTTGAATGCCATGTTAGCACTGAATTTATGGATTTTCAGAGGCATGTTACTTGGCTTATATTTTTAATGGGAAAGAAAGAAAAATCACAAAGAGTTGTCAGTATTTCGCGATGTAGGTCTTGATGAGTGCATGTCAGGCACGGTTCTAAGCGGGTTAGAGCTGCTAGTGGAAGCTCCCTAACAGCCCCTCGAGATACAGCTCTGTTAGGGCCCTCATTTTATTGATGTGGAAACTGTAGGAGGTGAAGAACAGGCAGACTAATGAGGTTTTGGCTTCCGTGCTAGAGCTTCTCACTGATTTCTTAGAAGGGCTGACTTTGCCTTCAGTGTCTCCGTTTTGCCCAATGAAGATGTCGGAGAGCCAGATAAGGAAGAGGTAGAACAAGAGGACTCCGAGTTGTTTCCAAAATATGGCAAGCAGAGGTGTGGCCCTGTGGGAAGCAGCCGTTCAGCCTGGCCAGAGCAGCCCACAGGAGAGAGGAAAGAAAAGGAACATAGACTACCAGTAGCAGAGACACCTCAGGGAAACCCCTACAGAAAGAAGCAGATTCCCCTAGCTCCCCACTCCTGCCACAGGCCTGCAGCCTCACTGTCTCCTTTGGTTGCGCATCACCGTCCCTGGTGTGAGCCGTGCTGTGGCCTCACCTGCCCCGCCACATGCTGGGTGAAGTGTCTAACTAGTCCCCTAGTTAGGGATTGCCACCCCTGCCTGTGCTCATGTGGTTGCTGCTTGTGGTTAGTATCAAAATGAGCTTGAGGTCTGTAACGTTTTCGGGTGCTATGGGTTCCTTCTCAGAAAAATATTCTAAATGTGTAAAATAAAATACGTAAGGCCAGCTGTGGTGGTGCAGTGGTGACCTAAAGCCCGTGATGTTGAGGCCCCGTGGGCAGGTCCCACATTTGCATCCCAAGTTCACACAGGGCACTTGCATGCATGCCCACAATCCTGCCTGGCCGAGGCTGGGGGTGAATCACAGTGTGAGGCTCCCCCAGAGAGGTAGGAGGGCCTTGCTCTCAGAAGAAATAAAAAACCTTTAAGTTATAACTAAATAAGTAAATAAAATAGAATGGATAACATAGGGGGGGAAAAACGAGTTTATTACTTATTTATTTAGTTAGTTTTATTTTTTTAAGATTTTTGCCCTATGGAGATTGTGTTCACCAAAGAGACGGGGAGAGAGAAAGTTAGAAGTCATTTCCCCAGAAAGGATGGCCACACTATCCCTTCTCCTGAGCACACACGCACATGCACCAAGTGAGTTTTCAAGCTACTGGGTCTTGGACTCAAACTACAGAGTCGGCCATGTGTGATTCAGCGCCTTAACCTCCACACCACCTGCTGGCCCCAAACAATTATATTGAAATGCAGTGATGAAAAAATTGTAAAGTGTGATTTCATAGCATAGACACATTTTTTATTGTTTTTCTTTTCTTTTTTCTTTTTTTAATTGTCAGAGGGCACATACATTTGCCAGTGCAAGACAGAGAGAGAAAGAGCGAGGAACACCATGCAACAGAGCAGTCATATTTCAATCCCTTTTCCTCCATTTCTCCATTCTGTCAGGGCTTCAGGTCTTCATGTACATGGGTTTGCATTTTTTAAGCCCCTGCAGCTGGATTCTCATGGATTCACGGTGCAAGAGGCCACGTGGGATCCAGCTCCCCAACCACCAGGCTACGAGACCAGCCATGGCACGGGCACTTCTTCATTAGCATATGATGGAACACGGTCTAGCCGTGGGTCTAGGAAGCATTGTCATCTGGAGCAGAGATGAGCGTAAACAGTGCGGCCTCTGTGACAGCTGTGACAACAGTGGAAACCTCTGTGGTTTCTGATGGTGACAAAATCACAGACCCCGAGGATACTATTGTGGTTTGTTGCCTACATTCAAAATGGAAGGAGGGTAATTTCGAAATGAGGTTACTAGAAGTAAAGTTGCCCCGTCTGCCCCTCTCAGCCTACCTCCCCCTGACTGGGGTCCTCTGCCATTTCCACCCACATTCCTTCCTGGAACACTTGCTGGGCTTGGTGTCCCCAGGCTCCTCTCCTGCTCTTCTCTCACCTCTCCTGCTCTTCTTCTAGTTTCCTGGCTGGTTCCTTCCCTTCTCCATGACCTCCTGACCTTGGAGGTCCTGGAGCTCAGGCCTTAAGCCTCTCCTTCACATCTCTGCCCTCTCTCCTCTAACTCATAAGATACTTAGAAACTGTGCCTCAATGGGCCAGTAGGTGGTGTAATGATTAAGACGCTGGACTCCCATGTGGTCCACTGTAGTTGGAGTCCTGGACCCAGTGGCTTAAAACTCATATCTGGTGCATGTGCATGCGTGTCCAAAATTTTGAGAGGAGAATGAAGGAGAACAGATTGCGGCATGGCCATCCTCCTGGGAGGTGATTTCTCACTTTCTGTCTCTCTCTGGCGAGCGCACCCACCCTATACAAAAATCTCTCAAAAGCAAAAAAGAAAAACAAAATTCCACTGTGCCTGTGTCCACATCAGCCAAATGAGTAAATAACAGAGCTCCCACTTGTCAGTAGCTGTGAAGGACTTAGCATTAGCACGGTAGCCGACACAGGGCAGACACAATGTATGCTCTTTAAAACAGAGTCATTTCCTAGGTAACCCATCCATTCTTTTGTCTGGGATACCACATCTATGTCGGTGATTTCCCAACTTACATCCTTCAGCTGATTCACCTTGTCTAGAGGGTGGGATCCAATGCCCACTCAGCCTTGGACATTGCAAACTTGTAAAGACCAAGACTCTAGAGGTCCCACCAGAGCAGGGGTCTGCTGTGTTATCCACAGCTGCGCTGTCAGTGATAGAACAGTCTGGCAGAGGGCACACACTTGGCAAGTATGTGTAGAGCAGATAAACGAAACATTTGGGCCCTTTGGAGATTCTGAAGTATTAGCGCATCGGAGGGCCCTTCCAGAAACAGAATACCACCCTGTGCAGCAGCGAGGGGACAACAGCCAGTACACGCAAAAGTCAATGGAAAACATGTAACGAGCCTTGGGCTTCCTCCCTGCAAAGAAAAGAGCTGGAGCTCCTTGCCTGCAACCCCCAGCTGTGTCTCAGTTCTGAGTTATGGGCTGTTTTAACCTTTTGCTAGCAGCATCGTTGCTGTTAAATCTAGCTCCATGCGCTCTGCTCAGGTTCTATCAAACAGGAGCAGGCAAAGCCAACGGCAGTGGGGCAGCAGTAACGAAGGGCTCTGCAGGGCTGGAGCTGTGTGGGGAGGTCCAGAGTGTGCATCCCATGGTCTCCCTGTACACGCCAGTGTGTCTGTCACCTGTGGTCCGGCTGGCTGAGGCTGGGCATGCATCACGGTGTGAAGACCCTGCTGGGTGCCTTTTTCTCTCCCTCACTGTCTCTCTGTCTCCTTCTCTCATAGAAGGAATAAAGCAAAAATTTTAAATGAAAAAAAGCTATTAATATTAAGCCAGGAGAAGGCTGCTTGTTCCTGATTATCTGTTCTTCTAAATGATGTTTCCTCTTCCCTTTTTTTTTTAAATTTAATTTTATTCATGAGAGCAAGAGATAGGGGAGACAGGCAACCCAACAGGGTCTCTTCACATTGCGATTCCTCGCCCACAGCCCGCCAGCTCGTTCGGATCTTGAAACACGCATACCTGTGTGTTTTCAGGTGGGCATGGGATCCAAACCCACAGTCGGCCCTATGGCTTCCAGCACTGTGGTTCAGCACTCCTGTGAGTCGGAACCCTGTTTCCTCTTTTCTCCTATCCTATCCTATCCCACGAAGACTAGAGAGCATGGAACATAAGGGGTTTTCACTTCTCTGATTTCACAATTTGGTTTGGGCCGATATGCCCCCATCTGGGTAGGACCCCCTCTTCCCCCAGGCTGGGGAAGGCCATGGCTCTACCTTCATCATCACCCAGATCTGGGCTGAGACCAGTCTCAGAAAATTCCTTTGTCCTTAGGCAGAGTAGAGAGACTAACAAAACATATCCCATGAAGTATTTTTTGGCCTCAGACTGGGTTTGCAATATGCCTGAGGGCCCTGGCTCACCAGGCCATGGATGACTGCTGCTGCCTTTGTAACTCCTCCTGCTCTCCTTTACCCACCACTCCCACTGCCACCTGGACTTTTGTCCACTGGATGTTTCAGTCTGTTGTGTTTCTATTAACAGAAATACCTGAGTTTGGGTGACTTATAAAGAATAGAGGTAAAAAAAAAAAAAAAAAAAAAGAATAGAGGTATATTGAATTTGTGGTTCTGGAGGTCCAGTATCAGGGGCTGCATGTGGTGAGGGTTCCCTGCAGAATTCCAGGGTAGCATAGCGCGTCGCATGGTGAGATAGAGCAAGCCCACATGTGTCCATATCTGCGTGTTTGTCTGACTCTCCTTATAACAAACCTACTAGGATTCAGTCACGGCAGCCCTGTCCCCACAGCCTTATCCTAATCACCTGCAAAGGCCCCACTTTTTAATCCCACTATTGGACTAAGTTTTCACCCTCTTCATCCTGTCACCACCAAATTTCATCCCATGAATTTGGGGGACACATACTCCAACCCTTCAATGGGTGATGCCCACAGCCTGACTGGACTCCTCCCACCCCACTCCAGAATCAGACACATGGAATTAAAAATCTCCTTGGCCTTTCTCTCCAGTGTTACAGTGTAGCAGTTGGCCATCATTGTTGGCTTCTGGGAAGTTCTGGACTTCCCGGCAACTGCAACTGCACAGCAGCATTGGCATCGAAATCACACGAAGTCCAGATTGCAGTTCCCCTTGTACAACTTTTTGCTTCTTCTCTTGACTGGAGGTTAGATCATAGATTAGAAAAGAAGAATGGTGCCTGCGATCTAAGGGAAAAGGCCAGGTGTCCAGAGCTCCACTTTAATAAGTCTCTGGTGGGACAACTGAAACCAAAAGTTTCTCTGTGGCCTTCTGAATAATACCCCCATTGCTGCTTTTTTAAAGACTTCCTACTGAAGTAAAAAACATAATTTAGCAAAAGTACATACACATGTATACAGCTAGATGAATTTTCAGAGTAAATAGACCACACAACCAGCAACCAGGTCAAGAACCAGAACATTCCCAGCACCTTCCCTCCACCTCCAGAGCACCCTTCCTGTCACTGTACACTCCAGGGGTCACCACTGTCTGGACTGCTATTGCCTCTGTTGGTTTCGCTTGTTTTTAAACTTCATATAACTGAAATTATACAGTTATTTTCAACATTTGGTATATTATTCCACTGTGTGAATATACCACAATTTGTTTATCCATTTTACCCATGGTGGGTATATGAGTTGTTTCAATTCTGAGGCTATTTTGAATAATGCTATAGTGATGTTCATAAGTGTATCTTGTTGGGTATGTGTCACATGATTCAGTCAGGGATATAAGAGTGAAATTGTTGGCGTGCGTGGGATGGTTATTCAACCTTATTAGATAGTGCCTAACAGTTTTCCAAAGTGATTATATCCATTTGCACTTCTAGAGTGAACGAGAATGTGGGATGCTCCATCCTCATCTACACTTGGTATTGGCCACTTTTTCAGTTTAGCCGTTTGGATGGTTGTGTTGATTGAGGGTTTCAGAAGCATGCGTGGAGCCAGGTAGAAGTACTGGGAACCAGGAGTTAGCATAATGGCTATGTCGCTGGACTCCCACGTAGTCGACCACGGTTCGCGTCCCGGACCCAGTTGCTTAGAACTCACGCCGGGCGCGTGTGCATGCGTGCCCAAGATCCCAAGAGGAGAATGGAGGAGAAGGGATTGCGGCGTGGCCATCCCCCCTGGGGGGTGATTTCTCGCTTTCTATCTCTCTGTCTCTCTCTGTCTGTCTGGCGAGCGCACGCGCCCTATAGTGAAAACCTCTCCGAAACAAACAAACAAAAAGAAGTACCTACAAGGTGTGTCTCGAGTATTTGTCTCAGTGCTATGGGACTCAGGGATAGGAACTTTTTAGTTTTGACAGATCATCAACTTTTTCATACGGTCAAGGCTAACATCAAAGGGAATTCTGAGCTCACCTTTGGTTCATTGGGTGATGTTTTGGGGAAGTGAAATAGTGGAAAGTATTACTCAAGAAGCAAAAAAGTGAGAAAATAACACTCTAGAAATAATGAGAAAAGTGTGAAATGTGTATGTAGCCCTTTTCCTACTTACAGGTCTGCTTTTGAATTTTAGACCTAGTAAACTTGTAGCAGAAAAAAATTAAAAAATGACAACGAGAGCGTTTTCCATGTCTTAGAATCTTTTGCTTTTCTTTCTTCAATATTTGCATGCAGAAATATACACTGGTTTGACCAAGGCCATTTGCCGTGCTAATAAATGTATTGATAGATGCCTCGATATAATATAGTTATTTTTGGAGTTTAAGTTCTACCTTTAATCTCAAGAATATGTCCACACCCAATTCATGCTCCCATATTTAAATAAATCAGGGTTCAGACAGTCATGCAGTGGTAAAATAAATGCAAGACCCGCCCACATGAGGAAGCTCCAGGCTAACATCTGGAGACCTCCTGGTAACACCTGGAACTGGCTGGTGCTGGGAGAGGATCACGGCCTCAAGACCCTGTTGGAGGTGCTGTCTCTCTCTCATGGAAGAAATGAATAAATAAACTTAACACAATTTTTTTTGAGAGGTTTTTGCTATAGGGCGCGTGCATTTGCCAGACAGAGAGAGACAGAGAGATAGAAAGCGAGAAATCAACCCCCAGGGGGGATGGCCACGCAGCAATCCCTTCTCCGTTCTCCTCTTGGGATCTTGGGCACACATGCACACGCGTCCGACATGAGTTTTAAGCCACCGGTTCTGGGATCTGAACTGCAGTCGACTACATGGGAGTCCAGCGACATAGCCATTATGCTAACTGCTGGTCCCAACTTAAAACAATTTTAAACATACTTAATGTCACTTCATTTTATCCCATTCCATTTTTTTTTTTCTTTAAAGTGACTGTGCTTCATTGATTTATACCTGCTTTTGTTCTTCTAAAGACTTTGGTGAGTATATTCATGAAGTCATTTGGAAATAGGTTCAAATTTTTGGTTGTTAAATGTTTTTGCATTTTGGCTTTTTTCACAGTCTCTGTTTCCTGTGCAGTGTTCGCTAAACAAATGTGTTTGCACTGCTGACATTGGTTGAGGCTTGGAGCCTAGGCTATGGTCCCTTAGAATCTGTGAGCAGGCCTCTCTTGGAGTCAACCACACCTGTAGGAAGGGTTAGTTTTCCTCCTCTGCCATGAGTTCAGTC
>NW_006202562.1:6216271-6227594 GCF_000334495.1 Tupaia belangeri chinensis | reverse complement strand
GTTCAGCAGAACACAGGAAACTCATAGTAACCATTTGTAAGCATACCTGTCATTTTCTTAGACCCCTCAAAAGAAGTGTTTGGTGTTAACAAAGTTTGTGAGCCCTTCGTACACATTGTCTAAGAATTTTCAACCACTTTTCCATGAATTCACAAATGTTTGTCATTGCTAGCCTGTTCACATTCTTTCTGAAAGAATATCTGATGGGAAATCAAGGCAGAGAAGCTCCTTGACTGAGGTCAAGTTTGCACTCTGAAAGGTAGTTGAAAATCCATTCATCTGAACACCCAAGTGACACCGATAGTGTTCTGTCCCTTGGTGTAGGGGGACTAGGTGGGGCACTTTGTGGGGCATAGTTTTGTTCACAAACAGAGCGGGTCATGTAGCAGTGATAGTTGAACGGTAAAGCATTTTCCTGTCATGCCCACTGAGGAGATTCTATGACTAGTTTGATCAATTTCCCCCTGATCTCCTTAAATGTTCCTTTATTTCAAGCTTCCAGGAGTGTTTTGAATATGGTTCTAAGAAATCCTGTGAGGACTGACTAGTTGTTTGCTTCTACAGTTACCAATGTTGCAACAACTGAACAAAATATTTATTGAGTAGGTGCTGTTTGCTAAGCTACCTAGACAGTGGAGCCTGAAGAGTCACACAGCATGAGGGAGAAAAGGATCTTACACAAATGAGTATCATATAATGGAATGAGGACATAATAGAAGAACACAACAGATGAGCAGAGGGACCAGCTGTCCTGGGGACTTCAGGCAGGAAGCAGGAAATTCCAGGTCAGAGGTGGCTTCAGAAAAGATGAAATCTGACATCTACCTTATTAAAGAATGCATTAAACAGGTGTAGGGATGGCTTTTGGATCATAAATGTCCAAAAGAGCTATTTAGTCCGCCTCAATGGGTAATTATTATTGTTGGGAAGCTTTTTAAGAACATTTAAGATTATTATTATTATTATTTATTACCAAAAGTATAACATGTATATTGTGGGAAAAGTACAGTGTAAAAAATAAATGTGTAAAAAGATACCTGTTATCATGAGTCCAGGCCTTGAGACTGAACCACTTTGGACTGTTGGATTGGATAGGGTTTTTTTTTTTCTGAGAGGGTTTTTGCTATAGGGCGCATGCACTCACCAGAAAGAAAGAAAGAGACAGAGAGACAGAAAGTGAGAAACTACCCCCCGGGGAGATAGCCACTCCGCAATTCCTTCCCCTCCATTCTTCTCTCGGGATCTTGGGCATGCACACACACGCACCCAGTGTGAGTTTAAGCCACCGGGTCTGGGACTTGAACCACAGTCGACTACATGGGAGTCCAGCGACATAGCCATTATGCCAACTGCTGGTCCCGGATTGAGTGTTTTATATCTTGCCTTGGAGTGTATCTGTCCAGTGTCTTTGTATTACTACATATTTATTTTATTATTTTTAAATTTTATTTTATTTGTTCTTCTTATTATTTTTAATTTGCCATAGGGCACATGTGCTCATCTGAAAGAGAGAGCGAAAGTGAGAAAGTGAGTCGCCAGGGCCAGGACTCAAACCATGGTTGGCCACGTGGGAGTCCATGGCCTTAACCACCACACCATCTGCTGGCCCCCTCAATATTACATATTTAAATGGCAAATCGTGCATAATTTTTTTTGCTGGCTTAGAGGGTATTTGGATTATCCTAGAGATGCACAGTGTTCTAGAAATCCATTCCATTTCTTTTAAGAGGTAGCACCATTCACTTCAGTGGCTTGCTTCTCTGTCCACAGTACACTTTGACCCCCAAATGTGAACAGTGACATCTCTAGAATTAGATTTAGCCTTGAGGGATGTGCTAGCTGCTTCTGCCACCAAATATGTTTAGTTAGAACACCACTGTGAAGGAGTCGAGCTAGGAAATCCCAGCAGTGTGTCCAAAAGCACTAGGATTCTGGAAACTGCGAAGCCACACAATTCTTCCTGTGATGCCTGTGCTCGCTGCTGCTCCGGGCTCTGAGGGCCGTGGGGCCAAGCCGGAGCCCGCCTGGCTCCTTCTCCTGCCTGTTTTCAGCTCTATGGGCAACCAGGACAACAGGTTCTTTGTTTCTATTTCTTATTTTTACAGGAACAAATCAATGCCTCTGCCAGCATTGACTCCATATCTGGCCTTTTCATCTCTAGCTGGAGAGTCCGCAAGAGGAAGTTCCTAAGCAAATGAGCCACCAGATCTTCCCTCTCTTGTCAAAATGACAGGGCCTCCTGGAGGCAGACATACCTTTTTTTTCTTGTTGCTGTGTCTTCTCCTGGTCCTCAGTAGACAGAAAGAAAATCATCAAAGACCCTGACATTTTTATGACTTACTTTTAGAAATCATTTTTGTGGAAGTTTGGCTTCTCCCTCAAAAAGTAGCAGCCTTGGCGCAGTTGGTAGCAAACTGAACTGCAGCTCTGGAAGCCACATGGCTGTCTGTGGGTTCAGATCCCCAGTTCAGCTGAAAAACATTGGATGCACATGCATGTGCCAAGAGCCTGAGGAGCTGAAGGGCTAGGGATGGGGTTTAGGTACGATGAGGCCCTGTTGAAGGTGCTTCTCTCTCTCCTCTCTCTCTCCTGTACATGCATATTCTCTATCTTAAATAAAATAAACAAACTTCCAAAAAAATCAAAGCGGTAGGCTTTAGCCATGCAGGAGTAAAATCTGCAACCAAAACATACTAGCAATTCTTTCTCTTTTTAGAGGTTAAGGGGACAAAAATGGCCTCAAAGAATTAAAACATCAACTTGCATTAAAATATCAACTTGTGCAGGGGAAACTGCCGGAATCAGAAAACTGGGCTTGAGCCCAGTTCTATCAATATCTCGCATTTTTGACTTTAAGTCAAGATGTTAAGCTGAATGGCCTCTAACATCTCTAGCAACTCAGTTAAGCATGCGGCGAACCTTACAAGAATATCCCTTCCTCCGGACCTCTGCCTGTCATTCGTCCCATCTTGGATGGTGGTGAAAAAGATTTTCTCAACTCACGTGTCAGTTTCTGCACTGTAACCTGCAGTGTTTGCCAGGGTCCTGTTGTATCCAAAATGAATTTGGACCTCCCTCCTTCTCCAGACTTTAATATGCAGACACTTCAGAAAGTTCATGGAAAATAGAGTTAAAGTACAAGTTAATTTTTTTGTTTTTGTTTTTTGGTGGTTTTTGTTTGTTTTAGAGAGATTTTTGCTATAGGGCGCATGCACTTGCCAGAGAGACAGAAAGATAGAAAGCGAGAAATCATCCCCCGGGAGGGATGGCCATGCTGCAATCCCTTCTCCTCCATTCTCCTCTTGGGATTTTGGGCACACACGCACACGCGCCCTGCATGAGTTTTAAGCCACTGGGTTCGGGACTTGATCATCAGCCAACTAAACTACATGGGAGTGCAACAACGTACCATTACGCTATCTACTGGTCCCCAGTACAAGTTAATTTTGATGAAAATATTTTTTCAATTCAGGCATAGTTTTTGTTTGTTTATTTGTTTGTTTGTTTGTAGAGGTTTTGGTTATAGGGTGCATGCGCTCACCAGAAAGACAGAGACAGAGAGATAGAAAGTGAGAAATCACCCTTCACGCGGGATGGCCACACCCCAATCCCTTCTCCTCCATTCTCCTCTAGGGATCTTGGGCATGCATGTGCACCTGGCATGAATTTAAGCCACCGGGTCCGAGACTTGAACCTCGGTTGACTACATGGGAGTCCAGTGATATAGCCATTACACCAACTGCTGTCCCCAGGCGTAGTTAGTATATATATATATAAAATGTGCATTTTTAATAAACTTTTTGAAGATTTCTTGTGTGACAAAGTAGATGTTTAATTCAACTTCAACATTCTATTTTTCTTTTTTTGTGGTAGGGCATGTGCACTTGCAAGAGGGAGACAGAGAGAGGGAAAGTGAGACATCATTCCCCCCAGGGAGGATGGCCATGCCACAATCCTTTCTCTTCCATTCTCAGAATGTTGGCATGTGCACACACATACCAGGAGTGATTTTCAAGCTGCTGGGTCCAGGATTTGAACTGCACAGCCAGCCATGTGGTATCCTGCTGGAAACATCCCCAGGAAGGTTCAAAGTTTTTCCTCCTTCAAAGTCACATTAGGTCCTGTTCACACAAGCCCCACAATTTTTTTTTTTATGACAGTTTCGTCAGTCTTAGAACAGAAACCTGTTGCCTTTCTTTCTTTTTTTTTTTTTTTTTAGAGAGAGATTTTTGCGATTGGGTGCATGTGCTCTCCAGAAAGACAGCACGAGAAATTACCCCCCAGGGAGATGGCCACAATGCAATCCCTTCTCCTCCATCCTCCTCTTGGGATTTTGGGTGCACACACGCTTGGCATGAGTTTAAGCCACTGGATCCAGGATTCGAACCTCAGTCGACTACGTGGGATTCCAGCAACATAACCATTATGCCATGTGCTAGTCCCTTGCTTTCCTTTCTTTTTGTGGAATATTAGGAGATAATAAAAGTGTAGGAAATTCTGCTGACCAGAATCCTTACTCATCATTCCAAAGACATTCCGTGCTCTTGTACCAGAAGTTCTGTTTAGGTTATGTTTATTTTCTTTAATAACAGATTCCTGTTTTCAACAGAGTCTACTTTGGGAGACAGGTAAACCGAAGTAAATTTTCTTTCCACCAAACTGCTGAAGTTTGTGAGGCTGAAGGAATCTAGAATTTGGGTTGTTTTGTTTGAAACTATGATAGGCCTTCCACAAAGTATCATTATGATGCTGACACATTCACGTGCCCAGGAGGATAGGTGATAAGCTAGCTTACTGGAAGGCAGCTTTCTTGCCAGTGCTTGAGCCTGTGCTGTCTTCTGTGCTGCACATGCTCTTTGGTTGGAGTCCTGAATCTCATTCCTGGTGTTGGAATAAGGCGGCCTGTTTGAGGACCTTGTGTGGAGCACTTACCACGGATGTCCTGTGTGGATGGGCTCCGAATTACAGTTCTCAGCTAAGACCCTCATTGACTTTGACCCCCAAGGTGCACCTCTCGCTAGCTGACCCAGTGTTAGAAAGGATGTCTATGAGACACATGCATGAGCGGTAAGGAAGGAGCCGCATACAACGTCTCAGATTTGTTATTCTGGAAGGAATGGAACTGCTTGCTTTTCTTGCCCCAGGCCCTAACATGGCCAAAGGCCAGTGAGCTCTTGGTAGCTGTGGTGATTTTTGCCACCCATTTCCTGATAAACACAGAGACAAGAACCCTTTGTCTGCTGAGACTGGAACAGAGCTGTATTCGTTAGGGTCTGGCTGAGGGCAGGTCTGAGTGAGAGGCTGTGCCCTGGAACCCCTCAAAAGAAGCAGACGGTGTTTCTCCCTGCCTCCTGAGTTTCTCCTCTTCTCACTCATAAGGCATAAACCTTACTGTCTGCAGGTCACCTTCCACAGGGCCCTCAAATACAGACGGCCTTATTCCAACACCAGGAATTGAGATTCAGGGCTCCAACCAAAGAGTTTGTTGAGCACAGCAGAAACTGTAGGGTTGGTAGTACTGGCAAGAAAGCTGCCTTCCAGTAAGTTCTGGAGAAACCCTAAGTAGGAACCCTGTGCCTGGGGGCTGTAGAGTTCTCATTTATCTGGAATCAAAACCACCCATCTCCTAAACATGTGAATACGTCAGTATCAAGATGATATTTTTTTATGTAAGGCGTGTCACAATTTCAAACAAATCATCCTCGATGATGCCTAAATCAGGCATATTATCAGTGCCTGCCCTAGGCTACCTCCTAATTTGGCCTTGAGATGAGGCCAGGTTAGGGAGACACGTAAGATGGAGAGTCAAGGGGCCAGCAGGTTATGTGGTGGTTAAGGTGCTGGACTCATATATGGCCAACCACAGGTTTGAGTCCCAGACCTGACTGCTTGCTTTTTCGCTTTTCCCTTCTCTGTCTTTCTCTGGTCAAGTTAAAACATAATGATAACAAGTGGAATTAAATAAGTTATTTTTTAAAAAAAAAAAAAAGATGGAGAGTCAAAGGGGATAAATTCCTCAATAGGTAGAGAATTCACGGGTCAGCCAGGTGGTGTAGTGATTAGGCAGCTGGGTCTAACATAGCTGCCTACACTGTTCAAATCCAAGACTGGCAACTTGAAAAACATGTGAGGTGCATATGCGTACCCATGTGTGCCCAAAATCCAGTTAGGAGAATGGAAGGAAAAGGATTGTGGCTGGGATATCTCTCTGTCTCTTTTTGCCTGTCTCTCTGCAGCAAGTGTTTGTGCCCCACAACAAAGCCCTACAACAAATTATAAAAATAATAAGAAGTAGGGAAATCAGTAGGCCACAAAATTACTTGCACCTGAAGGAGACAGGTTGCTTAGGATTAAGCTCCATTTCGAGAGGTAGGTAGGAGCCAGGTGTGGCAGGGGACATTATGGCCGTCATGTCCACAGTGGAACTCAGCAAGGAGAGGCTGAGCGATGGCAAACAGATGCTTTCCCAGGGTGATCTTTAAATCCAAGATATTCAGAAAAGATTAATAAAGGAAAATATTCTCACATTTGAATTCAAATTATTTTAGCCCTCATTTCAGCCACCTGCTGTGCTATATAATCTTATTTTATGTGCTATTTTTATTGTTAACTTACCTTAGCGTTCTTTGAATGAACTTACCTTTTACATTTGTTTACATTCATTTAAAAAGTGTTAGATATACAAATGGTTAAAAGTATTAAAAAGATTAAAATTTAACATCTCCATCATCATTGAGAAATTAAATACTGTAACCATTAAAATAAGTATAGGATTGGGACCAGCAGTTGACGCAATGGCTATGTCGCTGGACTCTCACATAGTCGACCACGGTTCGAGTCCTGGACCTGGTGGGTTCAACTCCGAGTCCTGGACCTGGTGGCTTAAACTCATGCCAGCCGGTGTGAGTGTGTGTCCAAGATCCTGAGAGGAGAATTGAGGAGAAGGGATTGTGGTGTGGCCATCCCCCCTGGAGGATGAATTCTCCCTTTCTGTCTCTCTTTCTGTTGAGTGCACGTGCACTATAGCAAAAATCCCTCAAAAATAAATAAATAAATAAAATAAGTATAGGATGGGACCAGCAGGTGGTGTAGTGGTTAAGGTGCTGGATTCCCACATGGCCAGCCACAGTTCCAGTCCTGGACCTGGTGACTTTAAAATCACACTGAGTGCATATACGTGTGTGCCCAGAATCCTGGGAGGAATGGTGAAGAAGGGATTGCAGTGTGGCCCTCACCCCTAGCGTGAAACCTTAAGGTTAAAATCTTATAAAAAAATTATAGGTCATTAAAATAAAAATCATGCTTCCAAACATATCCACCACTCTTTAGGAAATGCCATCAATTCTGAACAAATCATTGAGATATTATGAAATATCAGAATTAATCTACTGTTTTCCTATTTTGTTTTGTGGAGTTCTTCACTTCATCACAGAACTACAACTCTTCATGTTTGGGAGACAAGCAATGAGATGAAACTTAAGCCATAAACAAGATGGGCACTGTTTGATTATTGTTTACTTTTGTTTTGCTTTCTTTAATTGATAAGATTAGCATCCTAGCTCTGTCAGTTTGTCTCTACTCTACAACCTCTTACCATGTAAACAAGGAGAAACTTTTCTTGAAAGTCTAGAAAGTGCACTGAAATCCTTCAGAGAACCAGTCTTCTGGCTTCAAGAAAACCAAGAAGCCTCTTTCCACCCCCCAATTTTTGCTGTAGGGCTCATGTATTCACCATAGAGAGACAGAGAGGGACAGTGGGAAATCACTACCCAAGGCGAATGGCCATGCCTTCATCCCTTCTCCTCTTGAGATTTTGGGCACATATGTATACACACCTGGAGTGTTTTTCAAGCTGCCAGGACTCCAACTGCGAGTCAGCCCTGTGGGATCCATCCATCTAAACCTTAATACCACCTGCTGGCACAACAAGAAGTCTTTTTTAAGGTGCACTAGGGAGCATCTTGCTGGAAATCCAGATAAGGCCTTGAAAAATGAGACCTGGGTGGAGCTTGCCACTCCTTCACATCCCAGATCTGATGCAGCTTATTCAGCTCCACATCCAACATCAAGATTGACCCAAGAAGAACAGGCAAAGCAAGTATTTCCCTGCCAAGAGGAGAGTTCTCCATACCTTTGTAGAGCATGAAGGAGACCAAGGGTGGTGCCTGGGCTAGGGCTTGGGGAGTTGGGAAGGAGATAAAATGCCAAAAGCCAAGCTGTTTTTCAAGAGGCTGTGATAATCCTTCCTCCAACTAATCCTGCTGACTCAGACATCCCATTGTCGCCAGATGACTCAATTTACAGAGCCCAGCAATTCAGAGCCCAAACAGAATAGCTTGATAAAATGTAAGGGTGGATTTGGCCATGAAGATGGATGATAAATGCACCCAGTTCTAGGGGAGAGAGTTGTGATAGTGTGTGTGTTGAGGTGCACACATTCGCTCATGCAGAGGCATAGTAGGGGTTCAGAGAACCGTGGAGCTGGGCTTGGGAAAGCCTCATTTGACTTAGAACCCACACCCACCTTACTTAATGACACAGGAGACTTCTCATTCATTCTGAGAGGTTTTCAGAAATTGTTAAGTAACTAAACCAATCTCTTTTCAGTTGAACTGTGATTCAGCTGTCAGCTATAGGATGGAAAATTCTGGACTAGCCACATGGCATGGTCGTTAAAGCAGCTGGATCCCACATTACCAACTATGTGGTTCATGTCCTGGGCCTGGAGACTTGAAAATCACACCAGGCACATGTGCGTGTGTGACCAAAATCCTGGGAGGAGAATAGCTAAGATGGGGTTGCACATGGCCATCCCCCCAGAGGGTGTCCTCCCTCTTACTGTCTTTCTCTCTGGTGAGCACATATGCCCTATGCCCTATAGCAAAGACTTCATATGTGTGTGTGTGCCTGTATCTCAACTTAGTGAAGATGTGTATTTTACACACTCATACAGTTGGTTTTCTTGGGAGAGGGGAACTTTTTGTTTTACTTGTTTATTTCCATGATCTCTAAGGGTGGAACCGTCCAGAGCGCTGCACACCTGCTGAGACCCATTAGCCAAATGGAAATGTACCACCCTTGGTTGACAATAAGAATTTGGCATTTTGCCTTGTATCTAGGCCCTTTGAGCTTTATTTTTACTATTCAGTGGCTAACCTGGGATTCTTCTCTCTAAAAAGTTGTTAACTATATATATTGTGCCAGTATTTTTTTCCCCATAGAAATAACCTCACGTAAAATTTTTATGTATTTTTTTCCTTATTGTTTTTCATTTGTTTGAAAGACTAGACTATAAATTCTAAATTATAGTTTAGACATGTCGCTTGGGGTAAAGCTTGGGAGAGGTACTGATGTAGTGGGACCTTCTGACCACACTTTTGTCAAGAACCCGGTCAGGGGCCAGCAGGTGTCATGGTAGTTAAGCCTCATGTCTCCCTGATTGTCTGGCATCAGAATGAAATTTCTGCACCCACTTATTCTCAGTCCTCTCCAGGCCACGAGCACGTGGCCCTGGGCATGAAGAGAATCCAGCCCGGTAGAGGCTACCCTCATTCCTCACCCCGAAGAGCCTTCTGCTGGCTGCAACCAAAGCACGGCTGATGCTAGAGAGGCCTGTCCCTCCAGAGTGGGTGGAATTCGCCCACCAGATTCAGAGCCATGAGGCCCGGGTGTGGTTGGAATGAGAACAGGTGTAGGATGTGAGTTTTCTCAGTATGTGTTCTCTGCCTGTAGAGGCGCCTGGTGTTTGTGGGCCTTCTGGGGTTTGTCCAGCATTTTCATAAATGGATCTTTCTGCATCTGTGACTGAACTTCATCTCCCCATGGCAGCAGGCCTGGACAGTGAACATAGGATCATCGGTTCAATAAAACAATGAATTTTATGTTCACACAGAGCCAATGAGATGGTGACTACAACTGCTCTTTCTCCAACCTATTATTTTGAGAAATTTCTAACTTTATGGGAAAGTTGCAAGAATACCACCGCTGACCTAAATTCGCCCATCGTTGGACTGTTGCAGCATTTGCAGTATCTCTCTCTATAAATAGATTTTTTCTTTCTTTTTTGGAGGCTGATCATTGACACTTTAGATAGTTTCACACTTTGCCACTCAACTGTTCAGTATGTATTCCTTAATAAGACCATTTTCCTATTTAAGCATAATAATAAAATGGTCACACACAAGAAATTAGACATTATATAGTATTATCGTATTCAAAATTTCCAATTGTTCCAATTGTTCTTTATAGCTTTTATAAAAAATTTCCTATAGGGTTCATATGCTCACCAGCAAGCATGAGAGAGACAGAGAGAGAGACAGAGAGAAAGCACCCACCAGGGGATGCAGCCACAGTGTGATTCCTTCTCTATTTTTCTCTCCGAATCTTGGACATGTACACACATGCATTTGTTTCTCAAGTTGCCAGATCTGGGACTGAAACCACGCAATTGGCCATGTGGAATCCAGCCACCCTACCCACCATGTCACTGGCTGGCCCTTTTGATAGCTTTTTTTATCCTGATGCCATATGAGATCAAGTCTGTGCACTCAGCGTAGTTATTGTCTCTTTATTCTCCTTTAATCTATAATAATCCTACAGCCCTTGTAAAAATTATAAATGACATTGACATTTTTAAAGATGAGGCCATTGGTTTCCAAGCAAGTCCCTGAATTTGGAAGTAGCTGATTATTTCTCTTGTTAAATAAAATTCAGGTTTAGGGGACCAGCAGTTAGTGTAATGGCTATGTCGCTGGACTCCCACGTAGTTGACCGCGGTTTGAGTCCCGGGCCCGGTGGCTTAAACTCACGCTGGGCGCGTGTGCATGCGTGCCCAAGATCCCGAGAGGAGAATGGAGGAGAAGGGATTGCAGCGTGGCCATTCCCCCTGGGGGGTGATTTCTCGCTTTCTGTCTCTCTGTCTCTCTCTCTCTCTGTGTCTGGCGAGCGCACGCGCCCTGTAGCAAAAACCTCTCCCAAAAATAAATAAATAAATAAAATAAAATTCTGGTTTAAACACATTTGGAGGCTGGAAAGACTGCTTGAGCAATAGGGGTCCTTCTCAGATCTTCTCATCAGGGGCGTGTGATGTCAGCATGTCTCATTTTAGGAGAGGTTAGTGCAGGTCACTTGGTTAGGATGGTATCATGATCCACTTTGGAATTGCTGGAACAGAATACCACAGACCAGGTAGTTTGAAAAGAACAGCCTTGTTTCTTTTATTTATTCATTTATTTATTCATTTATTTATCTAAAAGGCTTTTGCCATAGGGTGTATGCTCACCACAAAGAGAGAGAGACAATGAGAGGAAAAGGGAAACATTTC
>NW_006202562.1:6195764-6216240 GCF_000334495.1 Tupaia belangeri chinensis | reverse complement strand
AACATCTCCTAGGGTATGTGGCCATACTGCAGCCCCTTCTACTCTTCTTCTCCCAGGATCTTGGGCATGCATTCACATGTGCCCGGTGTGATTTTCAAGCCACCAGGCGGGTCAAAGACTCGAACCGTGGTTGGCCATGTAGGAGTCCAGCAACGTAGCCAGTACGCCATCTGCTGGCCCCACAGGCTTACTTCTCCCAGTTATGGAGGCTGGGTGTCTAAGATCAAGGAGCTGGCAAGGGGCCAATAGCCTTTGTGTACCTTCATTTCATGGCAGAGTGTGGAAGGACAAGAGAGGGCAAAAGGGGGCCAAGACTTGCTTTTAGAACAAACTCACTCTTGTAATAATCAACCACTTTCATGTTGGTGACATTAATCCACTCACGAGGACCGAGTCCCCATAACCTAATCACCTCTCAGTTCCTGCCTCTTAATATTGTCACTTTAGGGATTAAGTTCCCAACACCTGAACTGTAGGAGACACATTCAGACCATAGCAGATGACGTCTGCCAGGTTTCTCCGCTGTCGGCATGCTTCTTTGTTTTCATACCCTTTTTATTATTATTATTATTTTTAATTATTGGAGAGTTCATGTGCTCACCAGAGAAAGACAGAGAGCGAGGGAGCAGGGAAAGCACCCTATGATGGGGAGTGGTCACACTGCAATCTCTCCATCCTGCCTGGATTTGGGGGCATGCATGTACATCTGCCCACTGTGTTTTTGATGCACTGGGGCTGGGATTTAAACTGCTGTCAGCCATGTGGGATCTGGCTCCCTTAACTAGTAGGTAACAAGGGCGACTCCCCACCTTTTCATTTTTACATCACTAAGTGATCTGTGGGGTACCATTTTAAGACTGTGAATATCCTGTTTCCTGACCATCTTGTACCCCCTGATTTCAGCATCCAGTCAGGGTTCTTGATAACATTGGTTACTACCTGATTGCAGAGGGATTATTATTTACCATTCCCAGATCTGAAAGATGAGCCTTGGAAAGGAATCTACCCAAGGACTCATGTGCCCAGCTGAGCTGGGGAGGGACACCAGGGACACCAGCCTCCAGCTTCGGGGCTGACACTCTGACCTCCCACTGTAGCCATATCATTACAGAATCTCTTGGACTATAACAAGCGATTTATTTTTATAAGGTACTCATTCTTCACCTTCTTTCTTATTTGTATGCAGACATCTGTTTTAGAAATTACTAGTTTCTCTGAGTTTTATCAGGGTCCATCTTAGCTGAGTTCCCTGGAAGTCTAGAAGCAGAGTTTCCGGGGAGAATTCCCGTGCAGGTGATTTATTGAGGGAGGCTCCCAGGAGCAGCCTGTAAAGGAGTGAAGGGTGCAGGACCAGCCAGGGGAGGAGACAAGGCAAAGATGTTGGTCAGCTGAATTCTGGCTCCCCGCATGGCAGACACAGCAGGGAGCATGGACAGCACCTTGAGGCAAGAAGGCCTCTCCTACACCTACATATCAGCATGCCACCCTCTGTAGGAATGCTCCCAGGGAAAGGGCGTGACTTCCCAGGCCTTTGCTGGGGAAGCGGGGACAGCCTCAAGCCTTTATTAGCCAAGGCTCTTAGCAGTCAGGCCTGGGGGCCTGGTCTAGTAAAACCCACCACACATTCAGCCTCTTATCTATTCATTTTCCCTGGAGGTTGTCCCTGATAAAAAGCCAATTTGTCCTATAATAATATGCTGCAGACCTCAGATGGCTGGGTGAATCAGTCATTCACAAAGACAAGATGTAATTTACGGCTGCCTCTTTATGAGGCCTCATGAATCTTATTCACCAGTCTTCCTGCCTGGGCCCTGGCTTGGTAGGCGGAGGTCAGTGACAGAACAAAGACTTTTTAGCTTCTTAAACAACTGAGGAGTCACAGGATGTGCCCTTTGAAGGAAGGAAGGAAGGAAGGAAGAATGTCAACCTGTTTACTCTCAGCACACTCAGGCGTCACCATTGCCATGTTAGAGGCTGCTGGATTTGGTCTTGGTAAACCATGATCAACCAGAGATGGCAGGAATGAATGTTTCTTTATTTAGGCTCCAAGAATTCTTTGGGGAGCATGTTTCAGTAGCCACTCACCTCCTGCAGCCCCCTGTAAAATCTAATCACCTAATCAGGTTAGAATTCATGTGTGTGCTTTGTGCTCAGGTTAAAAGCAAAACTATGGGGGAACCAGCACTTAGTGTAATGGCTATGTTGCTGGACTCCCACGTAGTCGACGTGGTTCACGTCCTGGACTCGGTGGCTTAAAACCCACGCCAGGCGTGTGTGCGTGCGTGCCCAAGATCCCGAGAGGAGAATGGAGGAGAAGGGATTGCGGCGTGGCCATCTCCTCTGGGAGGTGATTTCTCGCTTTCTGTCTCTGTCTCTCTCTGTCTGTCTGGCGAGCACACGCGCCCTATAGTGAAAAATCTCTAAAAAAAAAAAAAAAAAAAAGGAAAAACTACTGGGGCCGGCAGGTAGCATGGTAGTTAAGGGCGCTGGACTTTCACATGGCCGACTGTGGTTCGTGTCCTGAATCTGGCAGCTTGCTTTCCTACTTTCCCTTTCTTTTTCCTCTCTCTTGCTCTGCCCCTCTCTGATCAAATTTAAAAACAAGTCAATAAATAAAGTTAAATAAAATATTTTTTTAATGAAAGTAAAACTACGAACTTTGAAAACTTCTCACAGTGTAGTTCTCAGGACAGCTTAATAGCATAGTAGCAGGGGACTGGATACTATGTGGGCTGACTGCAGTTCGAGCCCCAACCCTGGTGATTTGGAAAACACAGCGGTGAATGTGTGCGCATGCTCCAAATGCTCATAAGATTAAAAAAGTGGAGGAGAAGGAATCTCAATGCTTTCTCTCTTTTTCTCTCTGTCTCTCTCTGTCTGTCTGTCTCTGGTAAGCACATCTACTCTTTTGCAAAACAAACAAAAAAACCCAGAGTACTCAGATTGGCAGAAACATTATCACCCAGAGTTTGTTAGATATGCAGGTCTCTTGTCCATCCAGACCTACAGAATCAGAATCTCTGGGACTGAAACTGCCTCAGTGAATCCCCGAGATTCTCACCTCCATTCCTGAGTCTGGCGAGCGCTAATCCCAAGCAGTGTTTGTAAATCTGACAGCACATTGGTATACTTTAGGGGATTTAAAACATTCCCAATCCTGTTTCCTACCTCAAAGTGTCTCACGTATTTGATCCAGGGTGCAGTCTAGCTATGGAAAAAAAAATTTCAGCTTCTCAGGTGATTCTCATGAGCAGCCAGGATAGAAGAGCACTGGTCTCAAGTTGGTGCTTTACCTTATGTGACAGGAATTTTATCACCTGCTTCATTTTCAAGAGTTTGTTCTTTTAACTGCAAATATTCACTTCAAAATACCCAGAGGCCCTGGAATGGCATTTACAGAGGGAGAAACTGCCTTTTTTTTTTTTTTGCACAAATTCTTCTGTGTGGAAACTTGTAGCAGAAGTGAAGAAAAATGTTCACATAGCTGAGAGGAAATAAAAGATAAATATTGAATGGAAGTGTGTGATTCTTTCAATCCAAAGAAGGTCAGAAAAGTAAGGGGTGAAGTTAGGAAGGGGTCTCCGGCCAGCCCCTGTGCTGTCATAGTGGGTGTTGTCACTGAGACCGCATGCCTGAAAATAATCAGCGTAGTCAGTCCTGCCTCTTGGAGGTGGAGTTGTCCACGTAGAAATGTTATTTTTCTTTTTTTTTTTGGAGAGAGATTTTTGCTATAGGGCACATGCACTTGCCAGATAGAGAGAGACAGAGAGACAGAAAGCAAGAAATCACCCCCCAGGGGGGATGGCCATGCCACAATCCCTTCTCCTCTCGGTATCTTGGGCATGCATGCACACGCGCCCAGCGTGAGTTTAAGTCACCGGGTCTGGGACTCGAACTGTGGTCGACTACATGGGAGTCCAGCAACATAGCCATTACGCTAACTGCTGGTCCCAATGTCACTTTTCTTTTAAATTTCCCCACTGTGAAAAAACATGTTGGGCACATGTGCATGTGTGTTCCAAATCCCGACAGGGGGGAGAAATGGAGGAGAAGGAATTGTGGTGTGATCATGCCCCATTGAGGGATAGGTGCTTTCTCTCTGGGACTTTCTCTTTCTGGAAAGTGCATGTGCCCTTTAGCCAAAAAAAAAAAAAAAAAGTTTAATTTCCTACTCTCACCTTACATTTATAATAGTTTCATCATCCACCCATCCCAGCACAGACAACCTTGTCTAGCCCCAACACTGGGATATCTTTGTGTATTGATGACGGAAGACAGTGTGTACCCCACGCTGAACTCACCCCTGGGACGTGAATGGTCGGATCTGATGTTCCTTCTCTCCCTTGGAGCCAGGGAGTCAGATCTGAGAGGGGCAGAGGGAGAGAGACCCAGAGTCAAGCAGCCGTGGGTTGGGATTCCCGCTCTCTCCTGACAGGGCATGACCTTGTGTAAGAGTCTTGACTGCTCTGAACCTCGAGGTTTGTTTGTTTGTTTGTTTTTAAAGGAGGATCATAGCAACTAAGGTTTAGGCCTATGTGAGGAGTGAATGAGAGAAAGTTGGTGAAGGGCCTGCCAGCCGGCAGGCACCACACAGTTACAGACTGCCCTGTGTCCCTGATCTTAACCTGCTACTCACAAAGCTGCAGGAACACAGTCCACTGTGGTTTCTAGCCCTGCCAGCTCATGGCTACTCATAACTCTGGACAGCTCAACTACTGCATGGGCCTCTGTCTTCTCATTTGCAAAACGGGGACTAAATACTGCTAGACTGCTATTGGTACCAAAGTAGGACAGTATGGTTTATTTATTAAGATATAACTCATGGGAAACCAGCAGGTGGTCTGGTGGTTGAGGTGCTGGACTCCCATGTGGCCAACCACAATTTGAGTCCCAGACTGGCAGCTTGAAACTCATTCTAGGAGCATGTGTGTGCAGGCCCAAAATCCCGAGAGGAGAATAGAGGAGAAGGAATTGAGACATGGCCATCCCCGCCAGGAGTGCTTTCTTGCTTTCTGTCTCTCTGGCAAGCATATGCACCCTATGGCAAAAATCTCTCGCTCTTAAAAAAAAAGATATAACTCACGGGCCAGCCCATGGCATGGTGGTTAGCACAGTTGGATCCTATATGGCTGACTGTGCGGATCAAGTCCTGGACCTGGTGGCTTGATAAACACTTCAGGCATGTGTGCCCAAAGTCCTGAGAGTGGAGGAGACGGGATTGCAGCATGGTCATCCTCCCCAGGGAATGCTTTCTCACTTTCCCTTTTTAAAGTGTATGATTTGTTCAGGGGTTTTTAGTTATTCACAAAGTTGTGTAATCATTACCACAATATTTTTGTCTCCCCAAAAAGCAATCTGGTACCTGTTTGCCAAGTACTCTCCTTAATGTTAGGGATGAAGAATAAAGTGAAACATTATTCCCAGAAAGCCTTCAGTCTGGAGGGGAAGAGAAAGGAGGCGGTGGGACCAGCAGTTAGCGTAATGGCTATGTCGCTGGACTTCCATGTAGTCGACCGCGGTTCGTGTCCCAGACCCGGTGGCTTAAAACTCACACTGGGCGCGTGTGCATACATGCCCAAGATCCCGAGAGGAGAATGGAGGAGAAGGGATTGCGGCGTGGCCATCCCCCCTGGGGGGTGATTTCTCGCTTTTTTTTTTCTCTGTCTGCCGGGAGAGGCACCCCACCCAAAAGAAAAAAAAAAAAAAAAAACTCTCCAAAAAAAAGAAAGGAGGTGGTGATCACAGACATGTCTGCATATGACCTTATAGGGGTGCACTCCCTGTTAGAGAGATTGTTCCGTGGTCATTTGACCGGTGCGATTCTCTTTCTCCTAGCATGGTAAGACACAAGGATGACGGCTACTCTGAGGAAAAGGATGTGAAGACCTGTCCCCGGGACTCTGGCTACGACAGCCTCTCCAACAGGCTCAGCGTTTTGGACCGGCTTCTCCACACCCACCCCATATGGCTGCAGCTGAGTCTGAGTGAGGAGGAGGCGGCAGAAGTCCTGCAGTCCCAGCCTCCAGGGGTAAGCCTCAGACTCAGAACCACAAGAGACAGGTCGAAGCAGGCAGGGCTGCCTGCCACTGCTGCCTTAAAGAGAAAGGCTTGGAGTTAGTCCCACAACATTCTTCCCAGTTTGTAGGGAACATGATTCCAAGTGAGTCCCTACCTGGGCTGCAATGCAAAGAAATTTTGGAAACTGCAGAGACAGCTTCCAGGAACAGAGCCCTTCACGACTGGTCTTCACCTGTGCAGTCACCATGGGAGGTAGAGGCTTTACAAGGGGACAAGGTATCTGGGTAATGAGGAAGGCCCCCTGGCCAGGGTCCTGGGTCTTACTGCTTCAGATTGGACATTGAGAATGAGCCTGGTTCTGGGATCCCCAGTCACCCCTGCCACTTTCCTTTCATTTGGAGTCCTGGGAATTTGCCAGGACCCAGTCATTTAACCTGGGACCAAACCATCAAAAGTTCTGCGTCCCTGGACTTAATGGCTCTGGGTGCTGCCGTAACCTTCCTCTTCTCGGACTGCCTCGGTGGCTTTCCTCTCGCATTAAAGTCCCGTTTGGTTTCCTCAGCTACTGTCTGTCCAAATACTGTATTATCTTATGGAGACCACGCCATGACACTATAGACATTCCTCTAAAAAACATTACTCGATTATTGATAATGTTCTGTCTGATACAGTAGCCTCCTGCCCCATGTGATGATTTAAATTTGTAATAATGGAAGTAAATGAAAGTAGAAATTCAGGTGCTCGGTTGCACTGGCTACATTTTAAATCTCACTTGCCACCGATGGCCACCATATTGGATGGCGTAGAATATGGAACGTTTCCATCATTGGAGAAAGTTCTTATTGGACAACACTTGTATACAATGTCTACTTACAGAGTAAATACAGTAAATTACATATAACATAAGACTTTGAAGAACTCATTACAAAAGTTAGAGACTAAGAGAGGCCAGTGGATGACATAGTAGTTAAGTGTTGGACTCCCACATTCTCAACTACAATCCGAGTCTTGGACCCGGCAGCTTGAAAATCATGTCAAATGTGTGTGTGTGTGGGGGGGGGTGTACCCAAAATCCTGAGAGGAGAACTTGGACAAGGGACTGTGGCATGGCCATCCCCCCGGGGGGTGATTTCTCACTTTCCCTCACTCTGTCTCTGATAAGCGTATATGCCCTATGGCAAAATCCTTAAAGGAAACAGAACAAAACAAAAAGATAGAAACTAAGAAATAGATGGTGAGGCAAGGAGAAAATTCTGTCACTAGCTGGCTGAGAAATATTTTAACAATTGGACGCAAATAAACTGAGTTTCCCAGCAACTAGCACCTGTCTGTTACTCCTTTTTTATGTGTCAGATTTTGACAGACAGAGCTGAAGACCTCTGTTGGAACATGTTCAGAGTGAGAAGGCAGGTTATTTGTCCCTCTTGGTAGAGAATCCCTTCCCCAGTACACCCGATTTTGTTCCTAGCTTTGGTCTGTATGATCAGGAGCCCCTTCTGGGAGGCCCCACATTCTGCCCGTCAAGTCGTTAGCTCTCACATTTTTGCACAAAGTTCTGAAGAGGGAAGTTGCTGCATTGCTAGGCAATGGCTCCCCTCCCCGTGAGGCAGTTCCTCCTGGTATAGGGCATGTCCGTTCCGGCTGAGACACGCATGTGAGGCAGCAAGCCAAACAGAATGTTCTCGCATCCACCCACCGGATCCCAAGACAGACCCTACCTGACAAGGTGGGGCAGGCTGAGAGCAGGCTGAGGACCAGGAGAGGTAAGAAAGACAAAGAAGGAAAAGCAGGAGCTTGAAATGGCATGAATGAAGTGGGCCTTTGGGAGTGTCCCAGCCCTTAGCTAATCTATTGGGTGGTCAGGAAAGGCATGACACATTTTTGCATAGAAAAATATGTCAGGACTTTCCCGACAACCTAATATAACTTTAGACCTGTCCACAAATGGTTTCTCCAAAGGACCAGAGTATCAGTATTCTACATTTGGCAGGCTAGTCTTTTTTCACCCCTACTCGCTTTTGCCATCATCAGGCAGAAGCAGCCACAGGCTCTGTGGAAACCAGTGAGCATCGCTGTGTTTCTGCTTCACTCACAGACACAGGTCACCCATTGGGTTTGGACATCAGACTTGCCACTGACAGAAGGCTACAGTCTTTCAGGAAATAGGAATGCAGAAACAAAAAAGTTCAGGGAAATGCACACTATGAAAAAACTACGCACACATTGTAAAAATGTTTACACCAAAATAAACTCGTACTTCTGTTTTTCTATGAGGTTTTCAAAGTTCCCTCACGTTATATTTAAAAAGCCAGGGAGGAGGGTCAGGCAGTGCCAGAAATAATGCTTCCTTTCAGCTGATCGGTAGCTGCTCCTCAGCTGGGCTTTGGCCTCTTACCCATCAGGATGGTATTTAAGAAACACCCAATATCGTTTTAGGGTGTCACAGAGGCAGTGACTTCCAGAACCTGCTGCTGGGATGAATTCCATAGATGCACCCCATGGGTGCTGGGAGCAAAGAGAGCTCAAAGGTCCTTAGTCTCACTCTTCACCAGGCACCCAATTCTCATCCCAGCTCCAGGGGGGGAAACAAATAATAATAAATAAATCTTAGGTACTACTAACAGGATGTAAGGAGAGGAAAATGGATTGGGTTAGAAAAATGAAAGGCTGTAGCTAGGGGAGGAGGATGGGGAATAAGATGTCCAAATGCTAGGCCAGCCGGATGGTGTGGTGGTGAAGGTGGTTCTATCCCATATGACCAACTGTGTGGTTCAAGTCCTGGATCAGGCAGCTTGAAAAACATGCACTGTACGTGTGCATGTGCGCTCAAAATCCCAAGAGAATGGAAGAGAAAGGATTGTGGCATGGTCATTCCCCCTGTGGGGTGCTTTCTCTCTCTCTCTCTCTCTCTCACGCGCGCGTGCGCGAGCACACATGCCCTTAAAAAGAGAGAAGGATCCAAATGCAGAGGAAAGGGAAGTAGTTGAAGAAACAGGGCAGAGTAGGGCTCTTGGGGAAGAGTCATGCACCATAGAAGGGAACAAGACTCAGCTAGGGCTCCACACTGACACTTCAGGAGCACTACTAAGTTTGTGTGTGGTGCTCCCTGGAGTTGTGCAGAGCCCAGCCTGCACAACAGTACACTGCAAACTTGACTTAGCACTGGAGGCCAGAATGGTGTCCTGAGAGCAGCCCTGGGAGTTGGGTCTGGTTTAAAGTATGGTCTGAATACTGGATTAGGACTAGAGGAGACTGTCAGAAAGCACAGTGAGACAGGAGGCGATGGAGAGCCTCTGTGTGGGCTGGGTGAGATAGGAGTCAATGGAGAGCCTCCATGTGGGCTGTGATGAACCTCGGAGCACAATGACCAGATGAAGCAGTCATTTTTCGGCTTGTTGCCATCATGCCTGGTCTCGCCATATCTTCTCATTTTCCAAGACAAGCTGGAAATTCAGATTTTAATGTGAAAACAAGAAACAAAACAACTTCTGCTTTTTTACTGTTGGCAAGGAATTCGAATTCCTACCTTAAATGTACTCAGGAGCCTCATTAGCCAATGAAATGCCAGCTTCTCACTTACGATGTAGCCATGCTGTCTGTGTTTAGAATTGAGGCTTCATCAACCAAGATGCCCGTATAACTCAGGGACTGGAGGATACATAACTCCAGCAGTGAAACAGTCTTCAAACTGAAAATGCTTATTCAGACTAGGAGAGTTCTTAGTCACATGGAGAAGGTTCTGTGCAAAGGAAGACAGAATTCTTGCTTTCTTTTTCTTTCTTCCTTCTTCCCTTTCTTTTTCTTTCTTTTTTTCTTTCTTTCTTTCTTTCTTCTTCTTTCTTTTTGTGTGTGTATGTGTGTTAGAGTTTTGCTATAGGGCACATTGCATGCTTGCCAGAGAGACAGAGAGAAAGTGAGAAATCACCCTCCAGGGAGGATGGCCAAATCACAATCCCTTTTCCCATTCTCCTCTCCCCATTTTGAGCATGCACTTACACACATCTGGCACAAGTTTCAAGCCTCCAGATCCAAGATTTGAACCATGATCTGCCATGTGCGAGTCCAGCACGTTAACCAGTACGCCCCCTGCTGATCCCAGACAGGATTCTTTAGATGTCCATTTATCAAGGAACGAATCTGCAGCATTGTCTCCAGCTACTCCTTTCTCTGGCAATTAGAGTCCTGCGTCGACCCATCCCATGTTCATGAAGAGGGTTCCATTCATGGACTTAGGATATGTGGGAAATTACATGTGCATGTTCCAGCTTCTAGAATTTTTCTAAACTTGAATTTCTTTTTCCTCCACTAGATCTTCCTGGTTCGTAAATCTACCAAAATGCAGAAGAAAGTCCTTTCCCTTCGCTTGCCCTGTGAATTTGGAACCTCACTCAAAGAGTTTGCCATAAGAGAAAGCACATACAGTAAGTGGCCCCTGCATGGTTAGGTCCTGGTTGTTGTGAGGCTTCTGAGGGAGTGAAAGTAGGAGCTTAGGCTCTGAGACAGACAGGCAGACTGCGGGTAGCCTACCTCAGCAGCCTTGGTGTTCTCACCTGCATCCTGGGGTGACGGTAACCCCTGGGTTGTTAACGGGTCCTTTGAACAAACTGCATGGAAGGTCTGCTTGGCAGGTAGGGGCCTTCCTGGTGGAGGTTGGCAGTCTCGGCTCTCTCCCAGTTACGCAGAGCATGGATTTGGCTCCGGAGTTTGCAGATGACTGAGCTGCAGGGAAGGCTGCAGACACCGAGGCCTTTTACGGGCTCTGAAGCCAAAGCTGTCTGCACATTTCTGAGAGTAAATATTCTTTGAGCAGACACGTCCCCTCTGGGCAGTCCTGTTCAGTCTTCTGTGAAATGCAGCTAATCAGAGGTAGAATCAAGCCCTTCAGAAAAATAACTGCTGCTGTTTTTTGGGTTTTTTTTTGTTTGTTTGTTTGTTTTTTTTTTTTTTGAGAGGTTTTTGCTATCGGGCGCGTGCGCTTGCCAGACAGAGAGAGACATAGAGACAGAAAGCGAGAAATCACCCCCCAGGGGGGATGGTCACGCCCCAATCCCTTCTCCTCCATTCTCCTCTTGGGATCTTGGGCACGCACGCACACGCGCCCGGCGTGAATTTTAAGCCAACCGGTCCGGGACGCGAACTGCAGTCGACTATGTGGGAGTCCAGTGACATAGCCATTACGCCAACTGCTGGTTCCCAACTTCTGCTGTTTTGAAGGGAGAGTGGCGTTCATTCGTACTGGTTTTCCTTCTGCTGTTCTGCTATCATTGTCATTAGAAACGTGAAGTATTGGGAGACCGAGTTTTAAATAAATAAAGGAACACACAGTTTTGATGTCCTGCCAGCCTCCAAGAAAGGATGAGGAGCTGGATTTGCACACCAAAGGGGAAGGAGGTGTCACTGGAAATCTCAGGTTAGCAGGCGGAGGTGTAGAGGCCAGAAGATGTGAGCCTAGAGGCCGACCAAGACCATGGTTCTTAGCTCCTTGTCCACCTCCACCTAACCACAGCTCTGCTCCTGCACTGGAAGACACCAGAGTGTGGACCTAAACCAAAGGGCAAAGATGAGATTGTACTCACCTTGGAGTTCTCAGTCTCACTCAATCAGAATTATCTTTGACCATGGAAGAGACATTTCTACAGAAGTGATGTTGGCGCAGTCAGCCCCTCGTCTCACCGCAAACCTGAATCTCACAATAGCCCTCCAATTAAAGATTGTGGGTGCCAGGGGGAAATTTGCACCCAATGAATAACAAAAATACATTAGGAGGTGATCAGAAGATACATTTCAAATCCACCATTTAAAAATACCTAACTTACGTGAACGAAATCAATAACGAATTTACATTAATGAAGTGGTTTCGAGTTGGCTTTTGAAAATCTGCAGGCTAAGAAGTGACAGACCTACTTGGTTTTTAAATCCTTTCTCATACCTGAAGTCAACCATGATGAGCTGGCCCAGAAGCCACTTTCTTTCCTAGTCTAAAAACACAGTCATCGTTTGTGAAAGTTCCCTTTCATTCATCGAGGTCCCTGTGGTCGATGGTTTTTCCTTTCTAATTCACTACTTCCCTAATCCTCTCCAGGTGACTAAGTGATTGATACAGCTAGCTTCAGCAAAGCATAAATCTGGCCATAACTAGTTGACACAGGTCCCACTGTGATGGCCTCTTCCCAGCCAAGTCCTGTCTTTTCTGTGAGTCAGGGTGGAAGAAGGACTCGTTGTAAAGAAGAGTGACTACTTTGTCATGAGGCTGGGCAGTGAAGTTTAGTAATAAACACTCCCTATATTTATGTGCAAGGTTTTCACATAAATTATCTCTTTTTTTTTTTGGAGAGGTTTTTGTTAATAGGTGCGTGCACTTGCCAGAAAGAGACAGAGAGACAGAAAGTAAGAAATCACCCCCCCGGGGGATTGGCCATGCCGCAATCCCTTCTCCTCTCTTCTCGTCTCGGGATTTTGGGCATGCACGCACACGTACCCGGCGTAAGTTTAAATCACTGGATCCGGGACTCAAACCGTGGTTGACTACATGGGAGTCCAGCGACATAGCCATTATGCCAACTGCTGTTCCCAAATTATCTCATTTTTTTACATTTCTGTTTCCACTTCTATCTGCTGCACAGGTGAGGAAAATACCAGTATTCATCTTACAGATGAGAAAGCCAAGGTTCAGAAAAGTTAACCCACCAAAAATTAGTTCCCTCCTATCTAACTCGATATCTCGTGGTCCATGTGTGTGTTTATTCTTTCTGTCTGTCCATTTGTCTACAATGGCATGTGTCGAGGCGTGCGTATGTTTTGGGCTATACCACACAAATGATAAGTAAAATAATACAGAATAAGCAAAATAAAAGAATATGGAGTATAAATAGGGAGGAATAACCATCTGATTAAAGACATCTCCTACAGCTGAGGACGTTTAGAATGTTTCTGGAGGAATCCCAGTACAGGGAGAATTTCATCGGAACTGCAGTGAGGTGTCCTTGGCAAGAACATTTGAAGTGAGACCACCCACCGTGCCACCATTTGGAAGACGTGCCGAGTGGCCCATCTAGCCAGAACACTGCTTCTTCAGGAAACTCATACACAGGGGCCGGACAGGGGGCAGGAGATGGGCATGACCTAAGTAAATGGTTTTATTATCTTTCATACTGAATTTAACCTAGAACTGATTTATGGGAGTCTTGTTTTGTCACCCTAGCTTTGCATTCTTTCCACCCTGTGCCTTTGCCAGAAGTGTTCTATTTTGGTAAAAAGGTGTGAGACCCAGAAGGTGCACATCAGGGTCAGGGCGTCGTGGAGAGTGGAGGCTCCGGTGCCCCCCAAGCCCCGTCATGTGCTGGCGGCCTCTCGCTCCAGCCAGCCGGCCTCTCACCCCTGCCCCGCTTTGTGCTCTGAACTTTTCTATAAAGACAGTTGTGCAACTCAAGTCCGTCCTGGTCTGTTTACCAGGCCTGGGAGCACGTGGTCCGTATGAGTCAGGCTGGACTCCTGGCCATCTTCCGGCTGCCATGCAGCATCCTCACAGCTGGTTCTGATAAGCCACACAGTAGTTTGGTTGAGAGCCCCGAAATGGCCTGATGCAGGCAGCTTAAGAGGGCCCTTCCTTTCCCAGAACGTGCTCAGGGAGACTCAGCTGGTTTCCGAACTCTCTCTTTTCCAGCCTTTTCCCTGGAAGGCTCAGGAATCAGTTTTGCAGATTTATTCCGGCTCATTGCTTTCTACTGCATCAGCAGGTAAGGCCTCTTTATCTCGCATGGCTTTGAGGACCTGCTTCATGTGTGCGATGTAGCCGGCCTGTGGTTTCTTGGTTAAAGCGGTGGGGAGGAATCTGGGAGGCTCTCCACCACTTAGAGGTTGTAGAAGGATCGGCTGCTTCAGTAAAGTGTTGGCCTAGTTAGAGCTTGGACACGGTGCCAGCGTTAATACTGAAACAGTGATCCTGGCCCCTCCAGATGGCGGGTCTTGTAATACGAAGATTTCTTCCAGCTGCTCCCAAGGCTTCTTTCAGATGTATCAAGCAAAAACATGTGCACACACATGCACACACCTGTGCACCACATGTACATAGCATGTATGCACAGACATACATAGAAGGGGACCAATAACATAAGCCATAATATTTAAAGGTCCCGATAGTGGGGCCAGGTGGTCATGTGGTCGTTAGACAGCTGAATCCCACATGGCTAACTTTGCGGTTCGAGTCCCAGACTTGGTTGATTGAAAAACATGCAGGAAGCATGTGTGTATGTGTCCAAAATCCTGAGAAGAGAACAGTAGGAGATGGGATTGTGGGAGATGTATGGCCATCCGCTCAGAGGGCTGTTTTCTCATTTGTCTCTCTTTGGCAAGTGTATGCACTATAGTAAAACTAAAATGAAAAAAAATTATAAAAAAGATTCCCAATATTTTTGATACCCTCCAATGGATAGTTTTCATTCTACAAATGTGCACTCCTTAAATCAGCCCCCAAATCTTACACCATTGTCCTTCAGGCTAACTGGGTGCTCATGTCCTTGTTTTAACCAAAGTGACTGCTTTCCTGTACATGAAGTTAAGCCGCATAACACGATGATAACCAGTGTCAAGAGGGCGTGAGTCGTGAAAGGCTTTCTTTTTCCTTCCTTTATAGCAAAAGTCGATTTTCAAATCAAGTGTGCTCTCAGTGGTTAAGAGTCTAAAGATGCTGACCTCACCTCCCTGCATGTGGCTCACCTCCTGGCTGCCTCTGCTCTCCTGTTGTCCTTTGCAGCTGATACAGTGGAGTTCTTTTTTTTTTTTTTTTTTTTTAATTTTTTTTGAGAGAGATTTTTGCTTGGGGGTGCATGTGCTCACTGGAGAGACAGCAAGACAGAAAGCGAGAAATCATTCCCGGCGGAGGGGGAGGGTCGTGGCCACACTGCAATCCCTTCTCCTCCATTCTCCTCTAGGGATCTTGAGCTTGCATGCACACACAGGCCCTCACTAGAGGTATTTTCAAAGCTATCACACACTTAGCCTGAAGAGTTTATCTGGGTTTGGCTTTTTAAATTTTAATTTAAGGATCATGTTAATTCTCAGAGATTGAGTTAAAAGTTCATCCCATGGATCAAGTAGACATGGGCAGGTGGCAGCCCCAGGCCTGGTGCCTCTTGGAGGTCTCCAAGTTAGTGAAGCCATGCATTCGATGGCAGAAGGGAGGGGAGAGTGCAGCACCCTTGATGAGCTAGAAGAAAATGAAGGCCAGTGCTCGTGAGCACCCCGCCTGTCATGGCTTAGGCAGATCCCTCGGACATGTGTAAGATGTGCTGGTGCAGAAGCACTACCCCCAACACACTCACACACACACACACTCACAAACATGGCCCCGGGAACCACACCTGGTCTGGTCTAAGGCAAGCCGGCTCAGAGGGGCATGTTTCAGTGCTCACCTGTAGGTCAGAGGTGAAACTGCCTGGTGTTTACTCCTCAGAGTCTTCTCCTTGGTAACTGTGCTATTGTTGGGAAAGGTGACTAGGCTTGCAGAATATTATTTGGCAACAATGCAGAACAGATATTATCTCTTGCCTGAGTGTTCTGGAATACCGACTGTCCAGACGGCTTGATGGTTGACAGAGATAACGCGTATGAAAGCCTTTGGTAAACTATAGAGCTTGATGACAATAGAAGGTACTCCCAGAAAAGTACTGACGTTGACATTTTGCAGCTTGGGAGGCCTGAGATTAATTGCCTCACCTTTTATTTTTCCAAAAATGCAAAGGATATTGTTTTTGTTTCTGTTATTATGCTATTTATCTTTGTTCTTGGTAATCAGTAGTTGATTGGATCCAATCTTAGCAAAATATTTTGGGTATGTGTTAGTTGGTTCTCAGTACATACTTAGATGTAAATAGAGAAAGTGATGAGATTACCAGCCCTGGTATGTCACACAGATGCTTAGACACAGGTGCATTGGACAGGAGACTCTGGCTTAATAAGCACAAAGATTTGCTCTCTCAGGAAGTCTTGGTGGGAAGAGCAGCCCAGCAAAGGCTATGTGCCTAGCTGGGCCTGGCAGCTGGCAGTTTGATCACATCTGTCAGTTTGGTGTAATCAGTGAAGTATAGAGAATGGCCTTTCAGCTTCACAGTGCATTAGAATCACGGGGGACCTTGTTAAAATGCAGAATCGGGCTGAAGAGGTCTGGGGTGGTGCCTGAGATTTGCATGCACAACAACAGGTAATAAAGCTGATGCTGCTGGTTCTCAGGCTCTACTTTGAGCATCACAGGAATAATAGTACTAATAATTTTAAGGGTCTTCTATAGCAGGGCTAGGCACCATACAAAATTCTTTTTCTTTTTTTTCTTTAAAGAGATTTTTGCCATCCAGCACATGTGCTCGCCAGAGAGACACACAGAGAGAGAGAGACAGAGAGAGAAAGCAAGAAATCACTCTCTAGGGGGTTGGCCATGCTCCAATTCCGTCTCCTCCATTCTCCTTTCTGAATTTTGGGCATGCACGCACACATGCCTGGTGTGAGTTTCAAGCCACTGGGTCCAGGACTCGAACCACAGTTGCCATATGGGAGTCCAGTAATGTAACCATTATACCTTCTGCTGATCCCAAAAATTATTTACCTTTTCATTTATTTTTCTTTTTCCTTTTTTTGGGTACCTTTAGATATTTTGCTTTAGAGTGCGACACTTGCCAGAGAGAGAGGGAAAGTGAAAAATTGATACCCCACCCCTCACGGGGTGGGGATGACCATACTATAATCCCTTCTCTATTCTCTCAGGCATGCACACCCATGCACCCAGGGTGATTTTTAAGCTGCCAGGTCTGGGACTTGAACCATAGACTCAACCATGTGGGATCTAACGCCCTATCCACCATGCCACCTCCTGGCCCCAGAATTATGTTTAATTCTCATGGCAACTATGTTCATGAAAACACTGAGGCAGAGAGAGTGAAGCACTTGCCCATCATCATTCAATCAATAAGTGGCAGATAAAGGATTGAACCCAGACCTGCCTTGATGCCAAAGCTCTTATTTACCAGCTGCCCACACTGGGGGTGGGGGAGGGCAACATACATGGGTTCCAACCCCACTTCGCCCCCATTAGCTCTGTGAGGCCGTGCCAGGACCGGCCCCGCCTGTCGTCGTGTGTTTGACCCACAGAATGGGGTGTCACAGCTCCTCCTAGGGATAATGTGGGCCCCACATGAGTTACAGTGCTTACTGCAAAGCAGTAGTAGTTGCTCATTCTTAGTCTACAACATCGAGAGCAAAATTTACAAAATAAACTGGACTGCGCAAAATTGAAACTCTTGAGCAAAACATTTATATCTAAGATGATGGCGTTATTTGGCCTGTTAAGCAAGGTTCAGCCTTGGGGCCTCTCTCTTTAACGTGGTGTAAGTAAGAAGGTCGTGTCCCCATGTGTGTGTGTGTGTACGTGCATGTGAGTGTGTAGATGTTGGGTTACACCCTGGCTGGCACAGCAGGAGGGGACTCACATACAACATCTAATTTCCTAGTAGATCAAAGCCTAAAACCATCCATTACAGAATGATAGACGTGGCTTCCTGTCTGTCATATGTCATTAAGAAAAACCCAAATCGGTCGCGTGATATTTAAGCTCCAGGTACTACCCCGAGCAAGGTAAAAGCTTAAAAGAAACATGGGTTGGTTTTGGTGTGTGCAGCTTTTCCCCCAAATTGTCTGCACGAGGTAGATTTTAATTAAATTGACCCAGCCGTACAAACACATTCTCACAGGACACTTGAGCTTATGAAGTCCTGGCTCCCTTTATCTTCATTTTAGATTATAATCTGGGTCACTACCTGCCAGCTCAGACACCAGCTCACATGCTGCCACCCACCTGCAGCCCCACCTGCCTCCTCCCAGACAGGTGGACAAGCAGAAAGTGGTGCTTACATTTGAGACAGGTAGACAAGTTTTAGAGAAGCAGGAGGTGATCTGGGCTTGTCACCTGAGCAAAAAGCAGCCTTCTGACTTTCACATGGGCAGCAGAGAGCTTTGTAACACTTGTAAGTGTCAAAATATTTGTGTTTTGTTCTTTTCACTGACTTTACTACTTGGTTATTTATTGTCAACAGCTTCAAGGGTTTCAAAACATTCTAGTCATCCAGATTTAATCTGGTGCATCCTCAAATGCTGCCTCTTACTGTAAGCACCATGTTGTTTGGTATAGTTATTCTTTTCACTGAGAATTGTCAGGGAGTCCTGTGATAACAAAATACAGGATAAGCTCCATGTTTCGACCCTCACTAACTCCACCCCAGCTCCAGTGGCCTCCTCGTTGTTCTTCAAACATCCTTTTTTTTTGCGGGGGCGGAGGGAGAGGTTTTTGCTATAGGGCACGTGCACTCTCCAGACAGACAGAGAGAGAGAGAGAGAAACAGAAAGTGAGAAATCATCCCCCCAGGGGGGATGGCCATGCTGCAATCCTTTCTCCTCCATTCTCCTCTTGGGATCTTGGGCATGCACGCACATGCACCCGGCGTGAGTTTAAGTCATCGGGTCTGGGTATCGAACCGTGGTCGACTACATGGGAGCCCAGTGACATAGCCATTACACTAACTGCTGGTCTCAAACATCCTTGACCCTCTCATACCCCAGTGCCTTTACACTTGCTGCTCCATCTGCCTGTATCATGGTTTATTCCCCAGCCTCCTTGAGATCTTCAGTCCAACACCACCTGGTAGTGAATCCTTGTCTGGCCAACTCTCACACTAGCACACCCTGTATTCCTCTTTTCGTGCCTTGTTTTCCTCTGTGGCATGCTTCCTGTTTGTTAATCACCTGTCAGTGTCTATTGCCACGAAGGCTACATGCAGACTTGCTCCTAGCCCCTGGAGCAATGTCTGGCACATCATAGATGACCATTCACATTGTTCAATACATGAATTAATAATCCTTTTTTTTAAATGAGATTTTTGCAATAGGGCACGTGTGCTTACCTGTGAGACAGAGAGACAGAAAGTGAGAAATCACCCCCTGGGGGGGTGGCCATGCCACAATCCCCTCTCCTCCATTCTCTGGAGTCTGGATTTTGGGTATGCATGCACACGTGCCTAACATGAGTTTCAAGCTGCCGGGTCCAGGACTCAAACTGCAGTAAGCCATGTGGGAGTTTAGCTACGTCCATTACGTCATCTGCTGGCCCCAGAATAATTCTTTTTTTGTAAAACCAATGCTTCCACTGAAAAAATAACTTTTTGTCAGGAGAATCTCCATTGTTATTGAGTATTTATTCACTCATTTATCAATTCAAAAACACCTTCCCATTTGTATCAGGCAAAGCCTGTGCTCACCACAGTGGGCATTCACCTGGGCTGCAAGATCCTAACTCTGTTGTGTGGAAATGAACAAATGTTTATTAAGTCTACATTTGTCCTGCTTTTTTGTTATGTTCTTTTTTGTTTGTTTTACTAATTGAAGTTTTATTTTATGTTTAAAGTTTATTCTTTTTTTTTTTTTTAAGATTTTGCTGTAAGATCTGTGCGCTCAATGGACAGGCAGAGACTGTGAGAGGGAAAGTGAAAAATCATCCCCCGAGGGGGTTGGCCATGCCACAATCCCTTCTCCTCCCTTCTCCTCCTAGGACCTTGGGTGGGCACCCATGCACACACACCTGGCATGATTTTCAAGCCACCAGGTCTGAGATTTGAACTGTGGTTGGCCATGTGGGAGTCTAGCTCCTTAATCACCAAGCCACCTACTGGCCCCTATTCACCTTATTTTTTTTCCCCATGAGACAGACAGACAGAAGGGATGAGATGACACTCCCAACAAGGTCCTCTTGCAGTACTCCCTCCCGCCCAGTCTGAGCCAGACAAGGTCATGGGCACATGCATGCCCGACATGTACAGGGAGGCCTCTGGGCATGAACCTCGACCTTCACACGTGGATCCAGCCTTATAGAGCGTTGCACTGCTGTTGCTCCGCCAGCTGGCCCCTGCCTTCGCCCTTTCTGAGAAAGCAGGCTGTGGGCCATGCATTTATTTGCAATGACTCTGTGCCCTGGCCATGGCAGGACCCTGGTGCCAGCTCAGCTTCTTCCTGTCGTCCTGCTCTTCTGCAATATGTGTGTTTGCTCTCGGTGCATGAAGACATGCTGCTTGGCTACGGGACCATGAACGAGGTATCTTGGGCTTGTCTTCCTATTCAAAGCCTGATCCAGGAGCCAGCAGCATCGGCAGCACCGGGGAACTTGGCAGAAGTGTTGACTCTCCAGCCTCACCCTGGCCTCCTGAATCAAAGCATGCAGTATAACAAGACCCCTGGGGCTCTCGTGCACACTGAAGTGAGGGCAGCTTTGCCTTCACACACAGGAGACAGTTTTTGTCTCCAGCACACAAAGAACAATGTGTGGACTCCGGTGGGAGGTCACAAGTAAAACCAACAGCTACTCATTGAGAACTAGCCATGTGTAAGGCCATGGGCTCTTAAGTCATGGTTTAGGATTATGCAT
>NW_006202562.1:6159994-6195733 GCF_000334495.1 Tupaia belangeri chinensis | reverse complement strand
CCTGCCCAAGGAGTTGGGGCCCATCATTCACATGGGCATCTAGCAATTAGTACACAGTGTTTCATACGTGTGATAGCTCTGCCAGCCCAGCCAGCAACTCTCTATTAACTATCCACACCTTTTAGCTACACACAAGGATATTTGGTCCTCACCGCAGATACTGAAACCATGCTGACTTTTCTCCCAGCCTATCCAGACTGTGGTAATGCAGATAGAAAAAGTAAGTACTGAATCCTATCATCAATAAAGAGAAGTTCTGATTGGGTACAGTCAGGTGTCTACTTAGGACATTTTAAATAGTTCAAGCAAAACTATCTGTAGGATGAAAAAGAATGTAAGAGATAGAAACCAGACATGTAATAACAAACATTTTTTCTAAAAATGCAGGGATGTTCTGCCGTTTACCTTGAAGTTGCCGTATGCCATTTCGACAGCCAAGACTGAGGCTCAACTTGAAGAACTAGCTCAACTGGGACTAAGTAAGTGTGTGCCCCTGCCCGGGTCTGTCTTGTAATGAATGCATGGAGTGAACGCAGTGTTGAGCTGGCCATGGCTCCATTGCTGCATCAAACACGCCAGTGCTCAAAAATGGTCCCCACCTCCAAGATCCAGCCCAAAACTCAGATTCTTGAGGTCTCCAAATCATACTTTCTGAGATTCTTTTCTCTTGTCCGGTGTTCAGCCAGCTGCCAAAGGGACTGGCGCCAAGGGACTGGTGCTGGGTAGCTCTCAAATCTCTCCAGCTTCTTCCATCGATGAGTCAGGGCTCCACGAAGTGTTGAGGTCCTAAAGTCATGTAGTGTAAACATCTATGATGTGTCATTGTCTTTTCTTTCTGTGGCATCCTGCTGGGGAAAAGCAGTGCTTGACGGAAAGGGAAACTTCAATGTGGCGTGTTGCGTTTGTATTGTTTGTATCTGCGAGGGGCACCAGCATTGCTGACACTTTTGTGCTTTGAGGACTTTGACAGCCAGGCATCTAGAGTAACAGCTAGAGTAACATTTCACTTCCTCTCGTATTGTTTCATTCCTGCCCTGTTCTGGGCCTCCTCCCTTACCCTGCCGTGAGTCCTTTCTCTGCATCTGGACGTTTGCTTCCCTCTCCTGCCCCTTTACTGAGGTCTCCAAAACCCCATGGTTCCTCTGGACAGTGGTTGACCATGGATCAGGGCATATGAGGGGTCTTTAAAAAGTTCATGAAAAAATGTATATTATGAACAACTTAGGCATGGATTTCAAAGTTTTCGTCCCTGCCTTGTTCGGGGCCTCCTCCCTTACCCTGCCGTGAGTCCTTTCTCTGCATCTGGACGTTTGCTTCCCTCTCCTGCCCCTTTACTGAGGTCTCCAAAACCCCATGGTTCCTCTGGACAGTGGTTGACCATGGATCAGGGCATATGAGGGGTCTTTAAAAAGTTCATGAAAAAATGTATATTATGAACAACTTAGGCATGGATTTCAAAAATGTTTTGCACCAACATGAGCTTGTACTTTATTTCCATTTTTTCCACAAACTGTTTACAGTCCCCTTGTACAATTCACCCAAGGAGACATCTGTGGCCCATGGTCCTGGGGAACCTGTGGGTTTAACTTTGGCAAAGAATTCTTTGTCTAGATCTAAAGGAAAAATTCTCTTAAAATTGTAGGACATCCATTTTAGATAGGTTAGCAACCAGATAGTATTCAAGTGGAGGTTTGGGATTTTGAAATGCAGGAATCAGGATTTCTAGAACCAAAAACCATGACATTTGACCGAGCAAATGAAAAACCTATGTGTATATATTTTTTTTTTTCCTGAATCTAAAGAACTTATTTCAAGGTAGACGCTATTTTTGAGGAAGCCTGCCTAATTAATAGGGTAGCCTAGAAGTAGCTTCAAATTCCCTTCTGAAACTTAGATTGCTTCAAAAGGATGTCCGTATGTCTCAGGTCTATCCAGTGGGTAATTGGAGAGTAGGATTGGGATGTAGAATTGTCCCTACTTAGAAGTGCCACTTGCTCTTACACTAAATTCTGCACCCTCTTGGAGAGAGATTAAAGTACTTCCAGAAGTTAAGGTAACATAATTGACTAAATTAGGGTCCTCAGGAAGACATGCAGTGGGCCTCAGTTCTGATGACCCCTGTCCTCGTCATTCTACTCTGGTGATCAGCCTGCAGTGTATGCTTAGTGCTGGGGCTGAAGGACCAACTTTCAAGGACAGTGATTGTGTCTGCTTGCAAAGATAAAAGCAAAAATAGCTTGCTCCAGTGGCCACTGACCGAACAAATGAGCTCTGATTGTTAATATTTAGTGGGCCAGTGGCTGGTATGGAGGTTAAGGTGTTGGATTCCTCATGGCCAACTGCACAGTTTGAGTCCTAGACCTTGCAGCTTGAAAATCACAGCGAGTACGTGTGTGTATGAACCCAAAATTCTAAGAAGAGACAGGAGGAGAAGGAATTGTGGCATGGCCATCACCACAGGAAATGATTTTGCACTTTCTCTCTCTCTCTCTCTCTCTCTCTCTGCTTCTCTGTGGGGAGCGCACTCGCTCTATAACAAAAAACTAAGACCAAAGAGATAAAACAGAAAATATATTTAGTTTGTGATTATCAATGGGCTCATCCATTTTATGTAAATATAGCGCATTTAAATTCTGTGCCATATTTATTTGTGCATTCAATAAGTATTTCTTGAGGGTCTGGTATATGGCAGGCACAGTGCCCCACACCAAGAGCTTGAAGGTTGGTAAAGTCCTCTCCCCTATTAATGAGGTTCATAGTCTATATGGGAAATGGACACGCACATAAATTAAGGGTACTAAGCCTCATAAAAGTTTACAAAGTCTGACAGCTGTGACAGGATAAGTTTAAAGAGGACCCAAAGGAGGTGGCAGTAGTTCCCCAAGACCTGCTGTGTTGGCCAGTAGAAGCATAAAGCAAGCCCATGTGTGGTTTTAAATTTTCTAGTAGCCACATTAAGAAAAAGGACATGAGTTGAATTACTTCTACTAATTCATTTTAATTAATGTAATAAACCCAAAATATTATTTCCAACACACAATTAGTACCAAAAATCCAAGAGAAGTATTAATGAAATATTTTATATTTTTGTTTTCATACTCCATGTTGGAAATCTAGTATATGTTTTACACTTAATGGCACATTTAACTCAAGGCCCCAACTTTTATAAGAAGTACATGATGTGTGTTTAGATTTCATTAAATTCACTGTTGAAATGTTTTCCAGTAACTGAGCTAAGCCTCGATCTTTAAAGTTTATTTATTTCTTCAGAGAGACAGGCATCCCCAGTAGGGTCTTCATGCTGCAGTTCACCCCGTCTCAACCCAGATGCCAGGCACATGCGTGCATATCCCGCGTACTTGGAGGTCCTGGGACATAAACACAGAAACCACCCCTAGCCCCCCCCCCAGGGATCCAATTACATTCCTCCTGCTCTACCACCTAGCCCGAGCATCAGTTTTTACATTTAAATTGATCCACATTAAATAAGATGTAATATTGCATACTTCAGCCGCACTGGCCGCCTTTCCAGTGCTCTCATGCTGGGTGGGACGAATTCAAGGGAAGGGAAGGGAGGATGGAAGAAGGACCTCACCAAGCAGGTGACAGGACGGCCAGCCCCTGGGCCAGCACCCAGCATGTTGTAACAAGACAAGGCTGGGCCAGGGCTCCCAGCGCCCCCAGGTCAGCCCATTCTGAGCCCTAGGAAAGAAATACATGTGTAAAGCAAGCACAGCAGGGCACAGCTGGAGAAAGAATACCCTCTTCCAAGTGGAAACCCTACCAAACAGTATTAGTCACCCCCACTTCCTCCCCAGTTGCAGGGGACACTGAGACCCAACTGAGGAGGAAAGGCGGGCGTGCAGTAAGCTATCTGGGCCACTCTGCAAGGTTGGCCATCAACTCGGTCAGGAACTTACAGGATTTGGGAAGGATGGCTAGCAAACCACAAACGCGAAGGTCGAACCTGCACTTAATATGTAGATAAGTTCACTGTCTTTTTTTTTTTCTCTCTCCTTTTTATTTTTTATTTTTCCTTTGTGCTGATGGGACCCATGAGTATAGTTTTTCTCCTTTGAGGATTTTAATGCTGAATGCATAAAAACCCAAGCAGATTGTGTAATATCCTCCAGGCCCAGCTGCTGGGCCTGCCCATTAAAGGGGAACCTCCAGACCTAATTCCTTGGCTGGCAGCTGCCTTGGAGAAGGGCATCCCAGGAGAAGTTGACTAGAAAGGGGGGTGTTGCTTTGCGAGTTGACTTGATTTTTCTACAGCCAGTCAGGAAGCTCGGATGGCCTTTTCAAGTTTGCACTGTAACAGTTCCATTTCTTTTTTTCTTTCCAATCTACCTGTGACAAGGCAGGCAGAGTTGTGTGTTGGCCAAGCCATTTCTCAAGGGCTCTGAAGGTGAAAGGCCCTGGAGGCTTCCTGTGAGCCCACAGCTGGCCTGGCAGCCATTCTGCCCTTTCCAGTAAGGCAAGGCTGTAAAAACAAAAAACAAGAAAGAAAAGAAAAGAAAAAAAGAAAGGAAGAAAAACAAACAAAACAAACACCGGGTGCAGTGCCTCCCCTCCAAGGGCAGTTGTCATGCAGTGTGCTTTTTTTAATTTGTGAAGGAATGGCCCGAGTGTACTGTATTTACATTCTTGTGTTCACTGATAATGACTTTCAGATTTTTGGAGCTCTCCAGCTGACAACAAACCCCCAAACCCTCCACCTCTCCATAGGCCTCTCTCCTCCGACGGCGGCGTCTGTCCTGCCTTCTCAAGGGCTCTGAAGGTGAAAGGCCCTGGAGGCTTCCTGTGAGCCCACAGCTGGCCTGGCAGCCATTCTGCCCTTTCCAGTAAGGCAAGGCTGTAAAAACAAAAAACAAGAAAGAAAAGAAAAGAAAAAAAGAAAGGAAGAAAAACAAACAAACAAACACTGGGTGCAGTGCCTCCCCTCCAAGGGCAGTTGTCATGCAGTGTGCTTTTTTTAATTTGTGAAGGAATGGCCCGAGTGTACTGTATTTACATTCTTGTGTTCACTGATAATGACTTTCAGATTTTTGGAGCTCTCCAGCTGACAACAAACCCCCAAACCCTCCACCTCTCCATAGGCCTCTCTCCTCCGACGGCGGCGTCTGTCCTGCCTCCTTGCGTCAGCTCTGCCTTATAAATGGAGTGCATTCTATAAAAACCAGGACGCCTTCAGAGCTGGAGTGCAGCCAGACCAACGGAGCCCTGTGTTTTATTAATCCTCTTTTCTTGAAAGTGCACAGCCAGGACCTCAGTGGCGGCCTGAAACGGCCGGGCACAAGGACTCCCAACGCGAATGGCACCGAGAGGCCTCGGTCCCCCCCACCCAGGCCCCCGCCACCCGCTATTAATAGTCTCCACACAAGCCCTCGGCTGTCCAGCACTGAAACCCAGACGAGCATGCCAGAAACAGTCAACCATAACAAACATGGGAACGTAGCTCTGCCTGGAACGAAACCAACTCCCATCCCTCCACCCCGGCTGAAGAAGCAGGCTTCTTTTCTCGAGGCGGAAGGCAGCGCAAAGACCTTGACCGGCGGCCGGCCCGGCCCAGGCGCGGAGCTGGAGCTGGGGCTGGGCACAGCTGGCAGCCCAGGTGGAGCCCCGCCTGCCGAGGCCTCGGGGGATTGCACAAGGGCCCAGCCTCTCAGCTCTGAATCACGGCCCCCGTGCCATGGAGGCAGGCAGAGGCTGAGCGACATGAGCGTTTCCACTTCCTCCTCCGACTCGCTGGAGTTCGACCGGAGCATGCCTCTGTTTGGCTACGAGGCGGACACCAACAGCAGCCTGGAGGACTACGAGGGGGAGAGCGACCAGGAGACCATGGCCCCCCCTATCAAGTCCAAAAAGAAAAGGAACGGCTCTTTCGTGCTGCCCAAGCTCGTCAAGTCCCAGCTGCAGAAGATGAGCGGGGTGTTCAGCTCCTTCATGACCCCCGAGAAGCGCATGGTCCGCAGGATCGCGGAGCTGTCCCGGGATAAGTGCACCTACTTCGGCTGCCTGGTGCAGGACTACGTGAGCTTCCTGCAGGAGAACAAGGAGTGCCACGTGTCCAGCACCGACATGCTGCAGACCATTCGGCAGTTCATGACCCAGGTCAAGAACTATTTGTCTCAGAGCTCCGAGCTGGACCCCCCCATCGAGTCGATGATCCCTGAAGACCAAATAGGTAAGTACCTGCTTATTTTTTTCCAACATAAAATTGACTGTAACTTTTTTGGACAGCGCACGCTAGTGTAGTTATTTTATATGATATTTACTCTGAAGTTCCAAATGTCACCGAACTCCATCCTTCTCCCTTTAGGATGGGAAAACCAGGCTCTTGAATATGTTTTCAGGAACCACCGATTGGAACTATGCAAACTGATTTCCGCTCGGGGATGGAGTTTGCTGCTCGGCCTTCTAAAGTCCCCGCTGGTGCCTGCCTTTGGCTGGTGTGTGTGTGTGTGTGTGTGTGTGTGTGTGTGTCAGTGTCACATCTGTTGAGCCTGTCCTGAAAGTGTGTATCTCTGCAGCCCCTGCATGAATAGAAAGAGCTTTTTGTTTGCTTTTGCTGTCTTCTGAGATCCAGGGGTGTTTTCTTCTGCTTGCTTTTTACTGAGGTGTAGTATGTGTTCAGAGAGTAAAAGATCAGGGATGCAGTAGGCGAATCTCTAGCGTGATCACCCCTGTAATAAGCATCAGTTCAGTAAGCAGAACTTGACCAGCATCCAGGGACCTCCAGACCCTGTTCTTCTTCTGCAAGGGTGAACACCCCCACTGGCTTGCTGGCTTCTGTTGCATAGAGTTCTGCAAGAAGCACAGCTTTGGAGTAAGCCAAAAAAAGAAAAAGACAAGTTCATTTTGTGTACTCTTAAAATAAGTAACATAGTTTGGAGGTCACATGAAAGGTGTTTTCTTCAAAGTCAAGGGGAAATACTTTCCTTAGAACCTCATTAAAGGGCTGACTTGTTAATGGTTACTTTGGCCAAGACAAATTTGAATTTGGCAAGCAGTCTGTTTTTCCAGGGCAAGAGTGTTGAAGGACTTTTCTTACCCCCCCACTCCCCACCCTACCCTAGGTTGACTCTAAAAGGTTAATTTCAGAGGCTTCATTCACTGGGCAGCAGGGGCCCTGGAGAGCTACCAAACATTCCTAAGCTGTTCATAAGCTAAACCTAAATTTCTGCTTCTGATTGGGTCTGTTTAGTGAAAGTAGTAAACAGTGTGTGGTAGAGCGGTCCTCTCTCTCTCTCTTTCTCTCTCTCTCCCTCCCTCTTTCTCTCTTTTCCTTTAAGTGAATTTCAGCAGCTCTTTGATTTTCTCACAAAGGAATCAAAGCCTTGTTTGTTTTCCTGTGGTTTGACTGAGCCAGGACTGATCAGGGCGTGGTTAGAGCTGGGGTGTTACTGAAGAGAGTGTCCGAAAGGAATGTGTCTTTGTGATGTGTCTTAGAATTGAAAAATACTTCAGGGAAAGGCAAGTATCCGTTCAGGACGCTTCTTTGGCCAGTCCCAGCAGAGTCCCCTCTCAAGGGAACCCAGCTCTGACTTAGTATGAAGAGCGACCCCAGCCTGCATGAGGAACTTTCTCTCGTGGTCCAGGGGAGTTGGGAAGGGAGGTCCTGGGAGTCAGGCAGGCACTGATGTCAGGCCTGAGCTATGTGGCAGGCAGCGCCAACCAGCCCACAGAGAAGAGGCTCAGAGGGAGCAAGGGGCTGAGCCTTACTTCCCTGCCTAAGTTGTAAGCACCAATCCTCTGTTAGTTAATTCCCAGAAGCCCCTCTGCCGGCTCCGTTTGTAATTCCAATGCAGTCCTTGCTTTCAGAACTCAAAGGTTCATTTTCTCCAAGACATGCAGAAAATTTCACACTTTGCTGCTCAAAAACGATGCAACTTTTAATTTAAAATCAAAGCTTAAAATGGGACTGGGAGCTGATATCTCTGGAACTGTTAATGAGAGCCCAGCAGCCTGTCCAAGCTATTTCAGTGGGTCTTCACTCACCTACTGAAATGGGCACTGGCATCCCTTGTGGAGTGGAGGAACTTAGGGCTGGAGCCATTTGTCCTCAGTAACTAGAAGGTGCAGTACTTCTGTTGGAGCAGAAGCCCATGTTTTTCTAACCTCATCCATTGTTGCTGCTTGTGTTTATATTTTATCATCAGAGGTTAAGGAGAATGGCAATTTGCTGGGGCAGCTCAGACTACAGCTGTTTTAGAGAAGTGGGCATTGCCATGCTTCTTCGTTTGTTAACATTGGCATTAAAGCAGGCAATTCTTGTTGCTTCAAGAAAATATCATTCTGTTTTCAAAGTTTAGTGAACGTGCTAGACTTTTGAGAATAAGAGGGAGGTGAGTGGGAGCAGAGGTCAAGCTGAAAAACTCACTCCAACCCCCCCCCAAGGGAAAGATGTGACCCTAATGATTAGAAAGCCAATTTCTTTAGATGTACAAGTTACTAGATTAGGACTCTGACATGAAAATAGGCTAGACAAGGTTGTCTCTATTTTACATATTAATTGAAATGCTCACTAGTTAAGGACAAGTCAGTACAATGACAACTTTGAGACTCACAACCAAGTCAAGGCTGATATTTTTGCATAGATATTATTCATGTTTTCCAAATTAAGAAACCGAAGCTGAGATGTATAGAGTGGCATACAGAAGGTTACGTTCTGGTAAGCAGAGGAGCTCGCATTTAACCCAGATCCTCTTGTCTTGGATGCATGCTCATTTCCACTGTATCTCACTTCCTGGGAGGAACACCAGATAGTCTTCATTTGGAATGCCATCCCTAGAATTCCAAGCTTCAAATTTGTTCTGAACAGGTGTTTATTAATTCTTGTAAGGCTTTTCAAGAATGCCAGTTGGGTCTCTCTGCTTAAAAGAAAAAAAATCTAGTCTTGAGACCAGCAGATGGTGTAATGGTTATGTTGCTGTACTCCCATGTAGTTGACTGTGGTTCGAGTCTCAGATTTGGCAGCTTAAAACTTATGCCAGGTGTGTGTGTGTATGTGTCCAAAATCCTGAGAGGTATGGAAGGGAAGGGATTACAGCATGGCCCTTCACCCTGGGGGGTGATTTCTTGCTTTCTATCTCTCTGTCACTCTGTCTCTCCAGTAAACGCACATAGAAATCTATAACAAAAATTTCTCTTAAAAAAAAAAAATCTAGTCCCATCTTCCTTTCCCATAATTTCTGGAGTGCGTAACTCTGATAGATATTCTCATTGAAAGCCTAGATTTTCAAAATATCTATCCTGTAGTCAAAAAAATAGGAGGAGGTCCCAACGTATGTAGAATTAGAGTAACATTCATAGGTGAAAATGACCATGTGATGCATGCATGTGGCTCTCTTTAATATTTGGAGACAGTGCTAATCTGTCTTCTTCATAGGGTGGTTCTTCAGCTGCATGGAGAAAAGTAAATAAAAAAGCAAGTAGTTCTCACCCATTCTCATTTCGCCATGTGCTGATGTCACTGTCTTTTCTAGCACTTTTTGGGCTGTTGTAAATGATAAATGATCAATCTCAAAAATGAAAAGAATGCCACTATAAATGGTTATGTCCTAATTTGGGGAGTTTGCATTCTATTTAGAATACTCCGGTTTATTTTTTGTTTTTTTTTTGGGTTTTTTTTGTTTTTTTTTTGGTTTTTGCAGAGGTTTTTGCTATAGGGTGCATGCACTTGCCAGGCAGACAGAGAGAGACAGAGAGACAGAAAGCAAGAAATCCCCCCCCCTAGGGGAGATGGCCATGCCGCAATCCCTTCTCCTCCATTCTCTCAGGATCTTGGGCATGCACGCACATGCGCCTGGCATGAGTTTTAAGCCACCGGGTCCGGGACTCTAACTGCAGTCGACTACATGGGAGCCCAGCGACATAACCTTTACATTAACTGCTGGTCCTCTATTTAGAATACTCTTTGGAACACTTCCAGAGCGCTGACATTTAGCAGTTCTTGAATACATATAAGTTGCCTGACATCAGCTTGACTCTCTTGGTTGGAGAATGAAGCCTGTGAGGGTGAGGCCTGGTTGTTCCTGTTGAGCAAACACTATTCACTCTAGGGCCACATATTGGGCTTTTGTTCTGGATAGCTCTCTACCCCCATGCCCCAAATGCTACATGGAGAAACACACAAATGCTTTCACAGAAGTGTACACAGTGTTTGGGCCCTATATAAAGCCCTACGCAAAGCCCTGGGGTCAGTTACTTCAACAGAACGAGTTATACTCATTACTGGCTTCCCCATGGTGGAGTATAGGTAAGTGTGTGACATTACTTGTTATGCCAACACATGTTCCTCATTGGTGGATTTTCACATCTTACCATTCTTGCATCAGTCTTTTTCAACCAACAGGAGAAATTTGCCCAAAATTTCTGGTAAAGGAATCTCCATTTTGCAGAACTTGTTGCAAAGTTGTGGTTAATATTTTACTTTGCATTAAATATACATATATTTATGACTTAATGTCAGTCTTGGGAAATCCCATTTTTAAGTTTCGTCTCAAGAAAAAAAGTTTCTCCAACCCCAAATGTGTTAGTAATCCCAAATCTTCTATTTCATTTATACTACTCACCACAGATTATCAGCAGTGATATAAGACAACCAACTGTTCAGAGTCCTAAAAGTTAATAGTGAGAAATAAGACAACATTGCTTTTCCCTCTTTAATTGCTAAAACCCTAAAGAGTATTAATTATTCGAAGAATTATCTTTAAAGCCAGTCCCCATGTATTTCAAAGGGCACATCAATGCACACATCCAAATTACTGGCTTCGTTGAAGTTTATTTCTTCCATGAGAGAGAGACAAAGAAAAAGAGAAAGAGAGAGAGAGAGAGAGAGAGGCAGGCACCCGCAACAGGGTCCTCCCACCACGACCCACCTTTAACCTAACCTCAGCCATTCCAAAAAACGGGCGTGTGCACGTGTACCCAGCATATAGAGAGACGTTGAAATGTGGACCCTGGACCTACCCGTGCAGATCCAGCCTCACAGGATGTTGTGTCACCACTGCCGCTGGTACCAGTCCCCAAGTGTTTTTTTTGTTTTGTTTTGTTTTTTCTTTAGAGGTTTTTGATACAGGGCACATCCGCTCTCCAGAAAGAGAGAGAGACAGAGAGATAGAAAATGAGAAATCACCCCCTAGGGGTGATGACCACGCCGCAATCCCTTCTCCTCCATTCTCTCAGGATCTTGGGCACGCACGCACATGCGCCTAGTGTGAATTTTAAGCCACCAGGTCTGGGACTCGAACTGCAGTTGACTACATGGGAGCCCAGCGACATAGCCATTACACTAACTGCTGGTCCCCTATTTAGAATACTCTTTAGAACACTTCCAGAGCGCGTGAATTTAAGACACCAGGTCCGGGACTCGAACCGTGGTCAACTACATGGGAGTTCAGCGACATAGCCATTATGCTAACTGCCGGTCCCAAGTGTTTTTCTTTAACACAGAAATGATACTGAAAATTTAGTTCGACACCAGAGAGTACAGCATGCATGGAAAAGGGATGACTGAAGTGATTCCCTAGGAGTTAAATAGTCACAACTACTTTGGTTCAGATGAATTTTTAAAACATGAATGTTATGTTTGGCTCAAACTTCAATGTCTAGTGTGACCTTTTTAAAAATTATTTATTTAATTTATTATTATTTAAAATTTTTTGCTATAGGGCACATGCACTCACTAGAGGGACACAGAGGGAGAGAGAAAAGGAAAGTTAGAAATCAAGCTGCCAGGTCCAGGACTCGAACCATGGTCAGCTATGTGGGAGTCCAGCCCCTTAAGCACCATGCCACTTGCTGGTCCCGTATTTAATTCACAGTTTGGAACCAGCAGATGGCGTAATGGTTAGGTCGCTGGACTCCTACATAGTTGACTGTGATTCAGGTCCTGGACCTGGTGGCTTGAAATTCATGCCAGGCATGTGTGCATGCCTAGTATCCTGAGAGGATAATGGAGGATAAGGGACTGCAGCGTGGCCAACCCCCTGGGGATGATTTCTCTCTTTCTGTCTTTATATCTCCCTCTGTCTCTCCAGTGAGCAATGTGCCCTTTAGCAAAAAATCTGTCTTAAAAAAAAATTAGTTTGTTCAAACCCGAGTTATCTGCCCATTTATTTAGGCAAATAGGCAGTCTAAGTGATGTTGCCAGAGATGTGTTAGTGCCAGATTGAAACGAAAACCTTAAACTGGGACCAGCAGATGGCATAATAGTTATAGTCGCTGGACTTCTACATGTTGACCACAGTTTGAGTCTGAGACCTAGCAACTTAAAACTCATGCTGGGTGCATGTACACCCAAAATCCCGAGAGGAGGATGGAGGAGAAGGGATTGTGGCATGTCTATCCCCTCTGGGGGAGTGATTTCTCACTTTCTGTCTCTCTTTATCTCTCTGTCTCTCTGGGGAAAGCATGTACCCTACAGCAAAAATCTCTCTTAAAAAAATACAAAAAAACCTGGGGCCAGCACTTGGCGTAATGGCTATGTCGCTGGACTCCCATGTAGTCGACCATGGTTCGGGTCTCTGACCCAGTGGCATAAAACTCACGCTGGGCGCATGTGCGTGCGTGCCCAAGATCCCGAGAGGAGAATGGAGGAGAAGGGCTTGCAGTGTGGCCATCCCCCCTGGGGGGTGATTTCTCGCTTTCTGTCTCTCTGTCTGTCTGGTGAGCGCACACACCCTATAGCAAAAACTTCTCCAAAAAAAAAAAAAGTATGAATTTGCACCAAAAATAAACCTGTAATTTAATCTCATATTTCCATGAATGTTTTGAAGTCCTCTTGCATTAAATGTGTACTGTGTTTTTAATAGAGTCCAGTGGAAGCACTGGTAATCCCTGCCCTGTGAATGGTTCTTTATGGTTGACAGGGCAACTTTTATCTATAGAATGCTCTATAATCCTCTTCATGCCTAGGGCGGGCCTATTTATTATCCCCATTTTTATAGATGAGGAAACAAAAGCTTAGCAAGGGTCAGCCACAGTACAAGTAGGACCAGCACGAAGTAATGGCAGCAGCTTTGCCTACCCCCCATGTGGCAGGTAGGTACCCTGCCTTTCATGTTTGCTTCCTTTTGTTTGTTTTTTAAAGACAGGGTTTTGCCAGGGCCTCAGCCCCGCCCCACCCCCCAGCTGGGACTAGGACTGCACCACCATACCCAGCTGTTTTTCAAACAGCCTCTCACGCTATTGTCCAGGCCACCTGCAAGTTTGCAGTCCGCCTGCCTTCACCTCATGAGTCTCTGGGATTACAGGCTCTTCCACCGCACCTGGCCTTTAGGTTGGACGAGGAATTGAACCCAGGCCTCCCAGGTGGTCCCAGCCTGCAGAGTGCAGTGTCTTCGAAGTGTGTGCCGTACTGGGCCCTCACTGTTTGTGGTGTGATGAGGACAATGACCACGGGTGAGGTACATCCTGGCAGAGCGTACCCGGTCTCCGCTGTTGTTCACCTTGATTGCCTGGCTAGGCCGTGTTTGCCAGACTTCTGCCTTATGAATTGTGAAATTAAATGTTCCCTCTGTCCATACACTATTCTTTAGGAGCAAGTCACCAGGTACTTCCCACCCACCTCCACCCCTACCCCCAGGGGCGGGAAGAGCCCCATAAATTATTTAGATTTTTTCTATAAGAGAGATGCCTTGGTTTCTACTGGCCTCTTACTAGAAGACACTGAGATCAGTATGATGGATTTCTTACACAAACTATCACAAGAATATAGCCTAAAGTATTTGCATGGTGGCCTTGAAGTTCACCATAGTGAACAAAAACATAAGGACACACAGCCCCAGTGTTTGCCATCTTTATTTTGTCACCATCTTTGCTGGGCTGGTGGGGTTGTCCTTAAAATGATAAACTAACTGCCCTTTATTATGTGGTGGGGCAAGATGTGCTTTGCTGGCAATACTTCTAGATGCAAGTTACAGGACGCGCTGCAGGATAGGGGTTGTTGTCGCCCCACACCTGGGAGAGGTCTCATTGCTAGAGTTACACACCTGCATTCTGCAGTGGTAAGGACAAGGAACATGTTTTTCATGTAGTCACCCAAAGGAAGGGTTTTCTCTTCACTTGAGCAACACTTTTGGAGCACACACACACGTAGGCCTTGTGCTAGACTGCTGATGCTTCTGGTCACGACCCCAAGTCTGGCCTTCACGGAGCTTCCTATCCAGGAGAGGGTCTATTTTGCTCTGTATCATGGCAGAAGCACCAGGAAATTGGGAAAACCGTGAGACGAAGGCAGGCAGGCTTCTTCAGAGGCCCCAGAGAGGAGCAGGACAGGGGCACGGTGTCAACGCAATGCTCTGCAAGGCTGGCCTACATGGAGGGTTCCAGGTTTATATCTGGAAACATCCCTAAACACACCCAGTGCATAATTGGGGGCTGGCTGGAGCTGAAGGTGGATTGCGGGGACCCTGTTGAGGTGCCTCTCTGTCTCTCTTGCTTGTGAAAGAAAGAAATCAATGAACTTAAAATCAAAGGAAGAAAAGCCACAGAGATAGGAGTTCACCAGTGACAGAAGGAGGATCACTTCAAGCACGTGGAAAAGTGTACAGGCACTGAGAACCTGCAATCCTTGCTTCAGCAAGGACATGGGCTCCTTACAGGGACACGGCGTGGCGGGGGTTAGGAATGGAGGACAAGGTAGGGAAGATTCCAGGAGGTGCCCGAGCCCATCAGGTGGTGGAGAGCATTTTAGAAATATCGCCCCAGACAGGGTAGGGTCAAATTATTGTGTTTTTTTGTTTTGTTTTGTTTGTTTGTTTTTATAATTCTTTTATTTATTTATTTATTTATGTGCTTGCTATAGTATCAGAGAGAGAGAGAGAAGGAAAGTGAGAAAGCAAGCCACTAGATCCGGGACTCAAACTGTAGTCTGACATGTGGGACTCCAGTGCTGTAACTACCATGCCACCTGCTGTCCCCAAGAGACAGATTATTTGACAGAGCCTCTAGCCCACGTGCCAACTGATCAAAATAGGTGCTGACCCCAAACACCTGTGGACCAGGGTTACCAGGCGGGATCCAGGGCCTAGAGAAGACAGAAGGGGAGCGTGCACAGTAGCCTGCCCTGGGCCCTCCCCAGTGATGAGCCACATGCCCCCTTTGTCCAGATGCAGCACCGGGTTTCGGTGACCGCCTAGCCTCACTGTGCACCGTGTCTTCTCACCTAAAATCAGGAGGATTTTACTGCTCTGGAGAAAACACAACCGCTCCAGATGGTTGGCCCATCTACGGTCTCCAGACTGTGAGGCAGGGGCAGATGAGGCCGTGTCGAGAAACTAGGAGTTTTGTGGCAAAGGAAACCCAGAGGGCCGGCCTTCCAGACTTGTCTTTATATCTGTGGTTGGAAGGAACCAAGGAGGAGTAACAAAAGTAGCTATGACTGTCGATGAGAAAGGTGGGCTTTTCATTAATTGATCAAAGACTTTCAGTCCCCATTTCAAACCAAGCTAACCACAGACAATACTGAAAACAAAACAAAAACCCTGGTCTGACTCATTCAACCTGATGTCCCTTTCCAAAGGCGTCCCCCTTTAAAGGAGGATGCAGGGAACCGCTGAGGTCAGCACACCTCCTGGGTACCCGCGGGACCTCCCACATGACCGATAAGAAAACTGAGGCTGGGATCTTCTCTCAAGAGGATGAGCACTGCCCTGGTGGCCCGGGGTCCCATCAGGGCTTGTCAGGGTACCGCCTTCCACTTTCCTCAGCAGGCAGCTCTGCTGGGGTGGGGTGGAGAAAGTTCTCACTGAAAGGCAGGAGCGTGTGTGGTTCAGAGGAATCTTTCAGCTCACACTGCTGGCTCCGAGTGCCCACGCTACTGCCGACGGGCTGTGTGTGCTTGGTCATGTGTCTCCATATCTCTGTGCCTCAGTTTCTCCATGTGTCATGAGATGCTGTGGACAGCATCATGCCCTGGTGCCAGCTCACCAGTCTGATCTCCAACACCAGCACCTGTGACTTTTTTTTTTTTTTATTTTTTTGTTTATTCATGCGTTTCTTCTATGAGGGAGAAAGAGAGAAGGGGAGAGGAAAAAGCACCTGCAGGGCCAGCCTGTGGCTTAGTGGTTACATCGCTAGACTCCCATATGGTTGACTGCGGTTTGAGTCCCAGACTCCGTGGCTTGGAAAATTATGTTGGGCATGTGCGCGTGTGTGCCCAAGATCCCAGGAGGAGAAGGGGTTGCAGCATGGCCATCCGCCTTTGGAGGGTGATTTCTTGCTTTCCCTGTCACTGCCCCCCCCCCCAGGTAAGTACACATGCCCTGTGGTGATAAAAGAGAACCATCAGCTCACTTTGCCGTTTCTGTACAGAGTGGCCCATCATGCCAGCTCCTGATTTGTCTGGAGTGGGAACGTTTTTTGCATCTCATCCATCCTGGAAAAAATCATTTAACTTCTAAGCCTCAGGTCCCATCTGTGAAAGGAGAATGACAGTAGTTCCAACTTCACAGAACTAAAGTAAGAATGAACAAGAAAACACATATAATCTTAGAATAGGAAGTGCACAAATATTTAAATTAAATTTCACGATTTGACTTCTTACCCCCAAAAAAGACCTATATCTTATTATCATGCATTAGCTTTTATTTCTAGTGCTTTACCTTTTTAGCCATTTTTTAAAAATTTGCTATAGGGTATATGTGCTTGCCAGAGAAACATAGGGAGGGAGAGAGAGAAAGTGAGAAAGCACCCCCAGAGGGGATGATCATGCGGCAATCCCTTGTCCTCCATTTTCCTTTCGAGATTTGGGGCATGCACACACATATGCCTAATGTATTTTTCAAGCCAGAAGGTATAGGACTCTAACCAAGCAGTTGGCTATGTGAGACACAGCTGCCTTAACCACTATGCCACCAGCTGGCCCATATTTTAGTCTTTTTTTGTGTGTGTGTGTGTAGTTTGTTTATTTCTTCTATGAGTAAGAGAGAGAAAGGCAGCACCCACTGACTCTTGATGCCACCATCTACCTACAGTCTCAGCCAGTCCCATATCATGAGCATACACTTGCCTGTTGTACTCAGGCAGGTCTCCCAAACAAACCTGAAACCTTCCCATGTGGTCAGCCTCCCACAATGTTGCGCTTTACTGATATGCCACTATCCAACTTCCTCCTTTTTCTTTTTTTTAAAAAATAATCAGAATGGTAGAGCTAAAATAAACCAAGAGGTCATATAAACTAACCTCATATTTTATCTTTGTCAAAGGAATTTAGATTATAACCTGTACATTTTTAATATTAAATTGTTTAGACTCTGTACTGTTAGAATCCCCTGAAGAATATTGATGTCTATTTTGCATTGTTTTAACAATCACCAACTCAGATTTGGACTATTAGTTCTGTCTTACCTTGCATGGATGATGATTACAATGGCAGTGCAGACATTGGCAGTGAGAGGTAAAGTGACTTGGCCAATGTTGCTTAGAAAGATGAAGCCAGGCTGGCAGCTGGGCCTCATGGCTCGCTGTGCTCTTTCTAAGACAACAACCTTTTCTGGACTTCGCCTTTGCCTCTCCAATCTCACTTCCCTTTAGCCAGCCACAGGAAAGCAGAAAGTACACAAAAGTAGATGCATTAACCAGTCTTGTGATGCTTCCTTGTCTGATCTCTAACCTCTGGATTTATGCTGTAGGTCAGAGTGAAAGAAAAGGGACAAGGCTGTCTCCTGTTCTCAGTAGGGGAGTGAATCAATGCCTGCAGGAGTGACGAGAGTGAATCACTTGTCTAGAGACCAACACACTGAACACTTCCTGTAAATTACCATGTTAAGTAATATTAAGGCAAGGAGAACCCAAGCAATTGCTGGGTTCTCGCACTTCCCTTTTTAGGGATGATCTTTGGGACCAACTGATATGACCTCTTTAGATATTTTCAGAAAACTTGTTTCCACATTTGGTCATTCAGAGAATACAGCTACGGTTTCATTTGTACAATTCAAAGACCATTCTCTAGCATCTTCTCCTTATTAGAAAAATAGAAAAGACATTAATCAACTTTAAGAAAAGGTATAATCATTTTATTTGTTTTTCTTTGGCAGTTTCAGGTGTTTCCAGGTGTCTGTTTTATATGTTTGGTTTATGTCAATACAGTTGTCCAAGAACTCCAGAATTCCTGGCTCCCTCTCTTGCTAGCTGTTCCTCATCTGTAAAAATGAAGAAATAATGATCCTCCCCACATGGGGTTTGTTTGAGAATCTGAAGAATCAGTGTATGTAAAGTGCCTGGAATAGTGTCATTAGTCTTATAGTATAATTTTTTTTGTTTAGTTTTATTTGAATTAAAGCAACCAGAAATAATAGGAATCAGATTTATTACAAACATGACCAGTCTGTTCTTTCCCTCTTTGTCTGAGCCGGTCCACATTCTAAAATATCCTCTGCTCAGGGCCAGCAGATGGTGTACTAGTTACGTTGCTGGACTCTCACCTGGCCAACTGTGGTTCGAGTCTTGGACCTAGTGCCAGCAATTAATGTAATGGCTATGTCACTGAACTCCCATATAGTCGACCGCGGTTCGAGTCCTGGACCTAGTGGCTTCAACTCACACCAGGCACATGTGCGTGCATGCCCAAGATCCCAAGAGGAGAATGGAGGAGAAAGGACTGCGGCGTGGCCATCCCCCTGGAGGGTGATTTCTCGCGTTCTATCTCTCTGTTTCTCTTTGTCTTTCTGGCGAGTGCACGCACCCTATAGTGAAAACCCACCCACCCACCCCACCCCCAAAAAAGAAAATGACACCAGGCATGTGTGCATGTGTGCCTAAAAGAAAATCATGCCAGGCATGTGTGCATGTGTGCCCAAGATCCCAGGAGAAGAATGGAAGAAAAGGGATTGCAGCATGACCACCCCCCTTCACGAGTGTGGGGGTTGTTTTCTCACTTTCTCTCTCTCTGTCTCTTTCTCTTTCTCCAGCAAGTGCATGCACCCTATGGCAAAATGTCTAAAAAGTTTTGTTTTATATATAATTTTTAAAAAGGAAAGAAATATTCTCTGCTCTTCTTGTGTTCCTCAAATCATTTTCCCTCTTGCTTTACGTAAGGAAGGAACTTTGCTTTTCCTACCGAGAGAGCCAGTGGGGTCATGGGACCCTCATTTCATCCGAAATTTTTGTCCCTTAATCCTTATGTTTGTTAAGGATTTAGGGGTGGTGGAAGAAGGGAGGATATAGGGGTAAATCCCTGGAAAAAAAAAGGATGCAGATAGCAGTCTTTAGTATTTTTAAATTATGGCCTTTTAAAAAACATGCTAGGGTCAGGCGGTGACACAATGGGAACACAATTGAACCCAAATATGAAATGTCCTGGGTTCGCATCCCAGGATCTTCCTGAACACACATGTGCCTGTGATCCGGGCTGGCTGTGACCAGCTAGATTGCAGTGTGACAGCCTATTGTGCACATATAATGAGATATATTGGGAGTGGTACCTAAGTTTAAAGAAAAAATGCATTTGTTTCATATATATCTTATATATTAATATATAGCCTGAAGGGTTTTTCTTTTTTTTTTATGAGAAGTTTTGCTGTAGGACATCATTTACTTTGAAAAACAGTATGAATGGTCGTTTAAAATAGTGGGTTGTCAGAAAAATTCTGACACAATTTTGCATAGAAAAAATTTCATCATGACTTTTCTGGCAACTTAGTCATTGCATGGCCTCAAGCAAGTTTTTATTTTTTTATTTTTTTTAATTTATTTTATTTAATTTATTTACTTCTGTGAGAGGTTTTTGCTATAGGGCGCGTGCGCTTGCCAGACAGACAGAGAGAGACAGAGAGATAGAGAGAAATCACGCCCCAGGGGGGATGGCCACGCCGCAATCCCCTCTCCTCCATTCTCCTTTCGGGATCCTGGGCACGCACGCACACGCGCGCCCTGCATGAGTTCAAGCCACCGGGTCCAGGACTCGAACCGCGGTCGACTATGTGGGAGTCCAGCAACATAGCCATTATGCCAACTGCTGGTCCCTCAAGCAACTTTTTAAACATTTCATCCCCCGATCGTTAAAATGGGCATAATGCAGCAATAATAGAGTCACCGCAGGAGTAGATGACAAAGTACTTAGAGCCTTGCCCATCTGAGCACTCAGTAGGAATTGCTGTTATTGACTTTGTATGGTAATGACCATACAGAGTAAAATCAAAGATGCTATGGACTCATGCAAGGTTATTAATGCAAAATAACCGATGTAAACCAGGTCATTGGCTTGAATACCAGGTGTGAAGTGAGTATGTCCTTCTGCTTCCCTTCTTTGTAACCGCTTTTGCTCCAGCTTTGGTTTCCACAGTCACATAAAGTTCTATATTTAAACAAAGGCATGTCCTGGGTAGTTTGTGGAGGTGGGAGAACTAAGAAGATCTGGAGCTGTGGAATCCGACTACTGTGGGGTTAGCTTTAACTTTTGGCTTCTGTTTGAACTTGGGGGTGTGAGAAAATTGTTTTTTGGTGTTTGTCCATCTGGCTTAGATTTCTCTTTGTCCCTGGCCTTCAAAAATAGATAATAATTTGAATTCAATATGATCCAATTCGATGTCAGGAATTCCTAAGGCATGGGAGATAATTCAGCTATTTCCAGTCCTGATGTGTGCAGATCCATGGGCTTCCCAAATGGAATCGCACTGATGTGTCATATACTGGTTGCTGTGGTAGGACCCAGGTAGCTTTGACGAGAATATGCAGACGTGAAAAGCTGGACCAGCCAGTGGTATGGTGGTTAAGGTGGCTGGATTCCACCTGGTTAAATGTGTGGTCTGAGTCCTGGACAGAGCAGGTGGAAAAGCATTCCACGTGCCTGTGCATGCATGCCCAAAATCCCAGGAGGGAAAATGGAGGAGTTGGGACTGCAGTGTGACCGTCCCCGTGGAAGACTCTCTCTCTTCCTCTCTTTATCTTTCTCTCTCCCTGTCTCTTCTTCTCTCTATCTCCCTGTCTCTTCCTCTCTCTCTCTCTCTCTCTCTCTCTCTCTCTCTCTCTCTCTCTCTCTCTTTCTCTCTGAAAAGCGTAGGTGCCCTCCAGCAAATTTTTTTTAAAGAGGAGCTGGTGTTGGTCCAGTCTTGGAGTGCAGCAGTGACCTAATGAATCTGTAGTTCTAAAAGTCACCTGACTGCAGGTTTGGATACTGAGTCCACATGAAATAGGCCAGCCGTGTGCACGCCCAGGATCCTGACAACCTGGAGGGCTGGGGAAAGGAGATTGCAGTGGGATGAGACCCTGGGAAGGGTATCTCTCTTTCTCTAATAAAATAAATATTTTCTTTTAAAGAAAAATTGGTATTGAAAAAGCAGAGAGTACATGATTGTGTAAATCCTCTTCAGCCTAGCTCTCTGGATTTATGACACTGGTCATTTTATTATCAGCCAAGAAACCGTCTTCATTGGGGAGCCATTCAGAGAAGGAGGGAAAATGTCTCCTATATTTCAGTGTTTTCTACCTCTAAACAAAAACATCCTTGAAACATTTTTTAACTTTTAATTTTTTAAGAGATTTTTGCTATAGGGCATGCATACTCACCAGAGAGACAGAGACGGAAAGTGAGAAATCACACCCCAGGGAGATGGCCATGCCATAGTCCCTTCTCCTCCATTCTCCTCTCAGGATTTTTGGCATGCATTCACATGTGCCCGGCGTGAGTTTAAGCTGCCGGGGCCAGGACTTGAACCATGGTCAACTATGTGGGAGTCCAGTGGCATAACCATTACGCCATCTGCTAATCCCTTTTAAATTTTTTTAAAGAGGTTTTTCACTATAGGGCGTGTGCGCTCGCCAGACAGAGAGAGACATGGAGAAAGAAAGTGAGAAATCACCCCCCAGGGTGGATGGTCACACCGCAATCCCTTCTCCTCCATTCTCCTCTCAGGATCTTGGGCGTACATGCCCATGAACCCGGCATGAGTTTTAAGCCACCAGGTCCGGAACACAAACCACGGTCGACTATGTGGGAGTCCAGCGACATAGCCATTACGCTAACTGCTGGTTCCCTTAACTTTTAATTTTGAAATCATTTCAGACATCCAGGCAACTTGCAGAAATAACATAAAGAAATATGTCTACCCTTCACCCAGGTTTCCCCAATGTTAGCACTTAGCCACATCTGCTTCATCTCCTCCTTTCTCTCTGTTTACATATACACATACACTCTCCTTGTTTCTGAACCGTTTGAATGTTACAAACATAGGTCCCTTTACCCCTACATGCTTCCATGTCTATTTCCTAAGAAGCAAGGCCATTCTGTTTCATAACCACAGTACAATTATCAAACCCAGAAAATTAGCACTGATGCCATGTAAAAGCTATGACTTAACCTGAAGGCTTTATCCAAATCTCATCTAACATCCCACTGATACTTTTGATAGCAAAGGAAATAAAGAATTTTTGAGGCCCAGAATCCAATCCAAGATCACCTATTATATTAGTATTAATAGAATCTGTTTCCTCGGAGAATATCTTAAGGGATCTGGAACTCGCTCTATTGAAAAATCCTTTTCTTTCCTGTCAGCTGGACATTCAGTCAATGGACCAGGTCAAAAGAATGTCTTCAGGGTCAGCAATTAGCGTAATGGCTATGTCTATGAACTCCCATGTAGTCAACTGTGGTTTGAGTCCCGGACCTGGAGGCTTAAACTCACGCCGGACGCGTCTGCGTGCATGCCCAAGATCCCGAGAGGAGAATGGAGGAGAAGGGATTGCAACGTGGCCATCCCCCCAGGGGGTGATTTCTTGGTTTCTATCTCTCTGTCTCTCTCTGTCTCTGGCGAGCGCATGCGCCCTATAGCAAAAACTTCTCCAAAAAGAGTGTCTTCTAGAATGCCTGTACTTTTGGGGAGGAAGAGAGCATGAAAATAGTTAACACCAGTATTTTTAATTGTGTTGATTGTGTGTGAGAGAGACTGTAAGACTTTTTGGGGACAAGGTTCACTCATCTTGGCTTCACAGGAGAACATATGGGAGTGTGAGCCCTGGTGCTGCCAGGGAGTGTTGGTTGGCCGGGTGTGAAGGTGCATGGCCTTGCCGCCGGCTGCGCCGAGCACACACACATTGCGCGTCTTCCGTCCTCAGACAGTGCTTACATGGTGCGCTTCCTTTGGCAGATGTGGTGTTGGAAAAAGCCATGCACAAATGCATCCTGAAGCCCCTGAAGGGGCACGTGGAGGCCATGTTGAAGGACTTCCATATGGCCGATGGCTCCTGGAAACAGCTCAAGGAGAACCTGCAGCTCGTGCGGCAGAGGAATCCACAGGAGCTGGGGGTCTTCGCTCCGACCCCTGATTTTGTGGACGTGGAGAAGATCAAAGTCAAGTTCATGACCATGCAGAAGATGTATTCACCGGAAAAGAAAGTCATGCTGCTGCTGAGGGTCTGCAAACTCATTTATACGGTCATGGAGAACAACTCAGGTGAGTCTGCTCCTGGGCTAGCCATGGGCCAGGTCCAGCTCAGGCTTTCTGATTCCCTATTTCTTCCTTCAGTCTCTCGATTTCATGGTTTGCCAAAATACACATGTGTCTCTGGTATCTGGCGAACTAGTCACACGCAACAGATTATTATAATAGCACCAAAATAATATAAGCGGATAAGGGCAGCAAGATTTTTGTACAATGCTGGTCTGATTAAAGACTGAATTCAGGGTAGTGGTTATGAGTTCAGTCTCTGGGGTCTGAGTTCCAGTGCTCCCTCTGTGACTGAGTTAACAAACTGAGGGACTGGCCAACTTCATCCACGCTGCAGTTTCTGCATCTGTAGTTGGCTACACTCCTTTCCTTCATAAAGCAGCCCCAAGTGCAATGGAACTGTTAGTGATTCTCATGACTACGTTCTGGCCAGCAAGGTTCGGTGATCTAGAGCGTGTGTCAGAAACTCGGAGTATCCTGTAATAATGAGGCTTGGTCAGAGCCAGCTCCATGGCTTGACCCTCTTTGCTGCCTCCTGAAGCGTTGCCATTGGGACTCACCAGATAGTTGCACAGTTGGAACATAAGCCCTTGGATTTCCCCTTCGTGTTTCTCATAGATACAGGAGTAGACATGATTCGTGGATTCGATTGAGCCTCACATTGTTCCAGGTTCGCCATGAGCTTGTGATTCCATGGACGGCTACCAGCGTTGCCTCTGGGTGAAATGGCTCAGTGGAGAAGCCACCGGGAGGAAACACAGGCTCTGTTAACGGTGGCTTGAGTGGACGGGAATGTGTATATGTTTTACACTTTGAGTGAGGACGTTAACATCTGAGCTCTGGGGCTCTGATAGCATTGACAAAATGGGCAAGCAGATTTCACGTCCAAAGAAAATGTATTTTCTATAGTTTATGAAATCGTTTTTAAAATTCCCAAAATAATTCCTGTGTAGGATTCTGTTCTTCTGAAGCAGTTTTTCAGTCTACACACTAATGACATTTTTGACAGGATCATTCCTCCTTGTGGGGGCTGTCCTGCTTCCTGCAGGTTGTTCAGGAGCATCCTGGATGCCATTTGCACCTCCTCTCTCTAGCTGTGACCACACAAAGTGTCTTTGGACAGTGCCAAATGTTCTCTGGGGCGGTCACGTTAGCCCCAATTAAGAGCCCTACTGTAAAGAAAACTGGAACAGAAGACTAAATATTTCTGCCATATATTGTTAATTAATCGATGTGTATGTTCGACATATTCTGAATTGGCACATTGAGATAAATTATCTGTACAGAGCCAAGTCTGCCCCTGGTTTGGTCCTGTCATGGTGTCTCAGATTAACGTACACAGAAAGTGGTAGGAAACAAGACACCAAGAATGAGCCTAAGTAAATACTTTCTAAGTATTTTATATTCTTATTTGCTGAAAGTTAAAAGTGTTCTCTTCTATGGAGTTATTTTATGCAAATCATAAAAGCAGAGAGAAAAACCCGTGATGTGGTCTTTGATTCATAGACATTTACTCTAAAATGATGAGTAAGGGCTGGTCTCTGACATTCGCAGCTGGGAGGGTCAGAGAATTCCAGAAACACCCACCCTGTTTATAAATAACACAAGTCCCCAGAATGACTCTTTGCTTTCTAATAAAAGCAGCAAGTCGGATATGAAAGGAAAACAAAAATGTTGTTAAAAATAGTCCCATCTTCCTCTTTGTTCCTCACTCCAGGGAGAATGTATGGCGCCGACGACTTCTTGCCCGTTCTCACCTATGTCATAGCTCAGTGCGACATGCTTGAATTGGACACCGAAATCGAGTACATGATGGAGCTCCTGGACCCATCACTGTTACATGGGGAAGGTAATAGGCTTTTGAAAAAGCTGGGGAAGGGAGTAGTGTGTAGCATAGTGGTTAAGGTGCTGGATCCCAGCTGGCCAACTGCGGTTTGAGTCTTGGACCCAATGGCTTGAAAATTACACCAGGCACGCATGCATGCATGCCCAAAAGAGGAGGAGGGATTGCAGCATGGCCATCACCCTGGGGGGTGATTTTTCACATATACACACACACACACCCCACCACCATCACCAGTCTTTCTCCAGCAAGCACATGAATCTGTGGTAGAAACTAAAAAAGGAAAAAATAGAAAAACTTGGGGGAATGGTGCCTCTTTTTTTTTTTTTGGCTTTGTTTTTTTCTTTTTTTAATTGAAGTAAAATTAATGTAACGTAAAATGAACCATTTTAACATGATTAATTCAGTGGCATTTAGTACTTTTGCAATGTGGTACAGCTACCATCTCCACTGTCTAGCCTCAGAATATTTTCTTCACCCCAAAGTAAAACCCTGCACCCATTAAGCAGTTACTTAAGTGCTTTTTGACATCTTAAGGGTTAAATCCAGTTTAATATTTTTTTTAATTTGAAAGAGTGTACTGTCTTTTTTATGATTAGAAATGTACTTCCTGTTTTTTGGGGCCAGCAGGTGGTATGGTGGTTAAGGGTGCTGGACTCCCACATGGCCAACTGAGGTTTGAGTCCTGGACCTGGTGGCTTGCTTTCTCACTTTCTCTCTCTCTCTCTCTCTCTCACTCTGTCCCTTTCTGGTCAAATTAAAACATAAGTAAATGAATAATTAAATAAATACAGTTAAATAAAATAATTCTTTGAAAAAAAAGAAAAGTAATACATGTTCACCATAAAAAAATGGAAAAAGTCAGAAAACCACCAAGAGAAAGTGTAATTCTGACATAATTATAGTTCACTGAGATTGCCTAATGGCAATAAAAGATGCCATTCAATAGGATAAATGTCATGTTTAAAAAGAAATGGTTTCTTTGATTCCCTGAGAAAGTTATAAACTTTTGTTAGAGAGTATCTCCATTGCCAAAAATAATAATATTAGTAGCCTGTTTTCATGGAAATGGATGAAGAAAACTTGGCTTTGGTTTTTTGTTGTTGTTGTTTTTTGCTTAAACTTTGTTTTCAAAGTGAAAGCAGCATTATTTATTTTTCCAATTTAAAAAAGTAGTGTCTGAAAAAAAAATAGAGCCTGCTCATTGTGAAAATAAAAATACAGTGGAGTTGGGCCAGCGGGTGGTGGGTGGTTAAGATGGCTGGATATCACACGACTCTGCAGTTCAAGTCCCAGACATGGCAGCAGGTGTTTGTGCTTGTGTCTCCAAAATCCCAAGTGGAGAATGGAAGAGAAGGGATTGCAGTGTGACCATCACTCTTGGAGGGTGCTTTCTCACTCTCTCTCTTTCTTACTTTCTCTCTCTCCTTCTCTTTTTCTCAGTCCAGCAAGTGTGCAGACCCATAACCAAAAAAAAAAAACAAAACCAAAAAACCATGGTGGAGTGAAACCTGGGTGGAGTGTTCCCAGTTCACCTGGTGGTTCCGGAGCCTGCCCGTGTCTGCCTAACCCCAGCGTGTCCTGGCAGGGAAGCATGCTGCTCACACCTCGGTGTGGGTTTGTGTCATGGCCATAATGTGCATGTTTGGGGCTGTAGTGCACAGTCTGGAAACAACTGGGACTCTGATGTGAGTTGTCTTTTTAATGGCGAACAAATCAGGGCCTGTGTGTTGTGAATCCCATTAATCCGTTTTCCTATATCCCAGACAGACCCTGAGGGCGATATGAGTATTTTTGTTTTCTTTTCTCCTGTGAGTTTCAGTTTGGGTTTGAATAAGTAAGTCCACCTGCTTGCGAGATTCCCTAGGGAATGCGTCATCCTGGGATTTTCCCTGCAGGGAACTTGTGACCCCAGGCTGTGTCCCTTAGTCTGCTCGGTCCTCCAAGAAAATTAGGCAGCCCTTGGTTTTCCTGTCAGAGGGGCTGGCCTCCCCCGACCCCCAAGTTATGCCTTTCCCGCTCTACAGCGCGTGTGGACTCAGGATTAGTGACTGTCTTTCATCCTGTCTGTCCCCCTCCCCGGGCAGGCGTGAATGGGCCTCTGTCGTCCTTTTACCGTCTTGTCCATTTATGTCCCCTCATTAATATTCCTGACTAAGGAACTAGACACTCCTTGAGGATCCCCCGAGACCCTCCCTGCTCTTTCCTTGCCTGCTCTGTCTGGGAATCGGGGGAAGAGAATCATGTTAGTCTCCATGCCTGCTCTCCTTTGTTCTACCACATTATTATTACAATTTGACACAGCCCTCGGCAGGGTCCTGATGCTGAGATCACTCCCCAGCCTCGGCCAGGCTGGGTCTTGGGCACAACATGCCCTTCTCTCGGGGAAGTCTCTGACCCTGAACTGACAAACTTCCCATGTGAGCCTGCCCCACAGACCGTTGTGTCTTACCACTGTGCCACCGTATGGCCCCTTTTTCCCTTTGCTCTTCAATCACATTTAATTCTAAAACTCTTGGGTTTCGGGCACGGGCATGGCAGTTCTTCTCAAATCTCCATTCTGGGAGGCTAGAGGGTGGCACAGTACAGTAGTGCTCTGTGAAGCTGGCCCACTGGGGACTTCCTGGCTGGGGTCAGAGACCTCCCTGAGTGTGCAGAGCACACACCATGCCCAGGTCTGGGCTGGGTGAAGCCTAGGGGTGGGTCACAGTGTGCCTTGTCAGGAATGCTGTCTCTTTGTCACTGTCTCCCTGCTCATGGCAGAAGTAAACAGACAAAAAAAAAAATGATGTTCCTTGGGCCAGCCGATGGCCTGGTAGTTAAGGCAGCTGGATGATTCAAGTCCTCCATCTAAGCAGTAGTTTGAGAAACACATCACACATGGGCAGCACACCCTAAACCCCAAGCAGAGAATGAAGAGGGGATTACCACATGGCCATCCCCCCAGGGGATGCTTTCTCACAACTAGCCCCCCACCCCCCCAGTCTGTCTGGCAAATGCATGTGCCCTGTAGCAATTATTTTTTAAAATACAGAAGAAAGAAGACCCCATTCTGTTGCCCTGGATGTGTACTTAGCACAAATGTGCACTTACATCCGGTGGGGAGGATAAGCAGCCATTTCCTGTCCCCTTTGCGACTGTGCCCCAGGGCAAGGCACTATGTTGAGGGCCAATGGGCACTGCAGTCTTCCCACAGAATCCCACCTGAAGGACGAGGGCATGCCAGCCAGCGCGTGAAGCGGGGGGGGGGGGTCGTGCTCAAACTTGGCGGGCTCTCACTTTGCTGTGTCCTTGACTTCCTGGCTTCCTTGGAGAAGAGGCTCCCCTGGGTTGGCCCTGGTTTCAGCCCGGCCTGCACAGGGTCACACAGAAGCTCCGCAGGATCAGAGGAAGCGGCTGCACCACGCATCACTCATCAGACTCTCCCGCAGCCTGGCCAAGCCCTGTTTGGTTTGCCCTGCAGCAGCCAGGTCTCTTTTCTGCTGCTTAAGCATGTATTCTCGTTTACGGAAAAGGCCTTAGAATCCCTTGGAAGCACACAGCTCTTGTGGTAGGGCTCTAGTTTTGCTGACATTAAAACCTTCCTCTAATTGCTTCCACGTGTCTCAAAATGCTTCCAGTGTTTTGAGTTCTGTCCTTAGTGGCCTGAACAGGTCAGAGCGATGGAGTCGAAAAATTGAAACCCAAACGTGCTCCTGCCATCCCCTTAAGGACCATAACAGTCCTTCAAGGCCTCTCTCAAACACTGCCACCTCCCACAGCCCGCCAGAAACTCTTGGTTCCTATGGATTTCCCCTGCGGTCCTCTGGGTAGCATTTATATCCTGCACTGTGGAGTCTCACACTCAGTCATGGGCCACGAATTTTGAAGAGATCAAATCTCAAAACTGGTCTCTGGATGAGGCTGTGTCCTGGGCTGCTGGCTTCCTTCTGTGGAAGAGCAGGTGACTTCTTGGGGTTGGCTGTGGTTAGTGACATCATGCAAGGCTGACCTGCGTGGGAAGGTTCCAGGTTTGCATCCAGAGACCTCCCTGACTCCAGTAGGCACATGTTTGCCAGTGATCGGGGCAGTCTGAGGCAGGGTGTGGATCATGGCATCAAGATCCTTTTGGGGATGCTCTCTCTCTCTCTTTCTCTCTCTCTTTCAAGAAATGAACAAATACATTTTTTTAAAAGCCTCTGGACTAGGCATGGTGAGGGCTGCCACAGGGAACCTATACCATAGGCCACAGGGTGAAGAAAATGCTTCAGATTCCCCTGTATGGTGAAACTGGACATGTGATAGCAGTCTGGAAAGTGATTTTCTTTCTGGAGCTCGCGTCCAGTGCAGGTTCTCAGGGCCTGCAGCTCATCCAGTTAAAGGGGGCAGTTGCATCTTGCATGGTGACCCTTGTTATCCAGAGACGGCTCTGCCAGGTCTTTCACGAACCCTTCAGTACTATGTCCGTGAATGGCCTCTGCTCAAAACTCATTTAACCACAGCTAACTTCTGCTTCCTGCACCATTGAACTGCCAGTGTCTGTTTTCTTTAATCCACTTTATAAACTTCTGAAGAGCAAGGACTCAAATTCTATTTCTTACAAACCTACTTCCTGCTCTGTACCTGGCTTGCTTGGTACACTCTGATGGTACAGAGTCATTTGATCCAATGGGTATTTTGACCAAGAATGTCTCTAAATTTAAAATATACCGTACTCAATTAGGTAATTTTAAAAAGTAATAATTCAGGTTGCCCCCTAGTGATTCTCTAGCACAGAGATTAAAAGTTCATGGGCAGGCACCTAACTTTATTTCATTATAAAACAAAAATATGAACAAATACATGTGCATTTTACAGTGTCAAAGGTCTACTAACACTCTCCAAGAACACAAGCTATCAATTCTAAATGTACCATTGCTTGCCTGCCCTTGAACGTTAGTTTTTCCTAAATGTTATGTTAGTCCCAATGTGACAATAGAAAGGGAATCAAGAAAGGAGAGGCTTTGGGACCAGCAGTTAGCATAATGGCTATGTCGCTATACTCCCATGTAGTCGACCACGGTTCGAGTCTCGGTCCCAGCGGCTTGAACTCATGCCAGGTGCGTGTGTGTGCGTGCCCGAGATCCCCAGAGGAGAATGGAGGAGAAGGAATTGTGGTGTGGCCATCCTCCCTGGGGGATGATTTCTTGCTTTCTGTCTCTCTCTGTCTTTCTGGCAAGCGCATGCACCCTATAGCAAAAACCTCTCAAAAACAAAAAACAAACAAAAAAAAAACAGCAAAAAGAAAGAGGCTATTTCGAAGGGCCTCTAGTTTTGTGAACACACTTGTACATGCTGCAATTCTTTCAAAGTGTCCTTAACGTTGAGAAAATATTAGGTTGTTGGAAAAGTCATGATGTATTTTTGCATAGAAAAAACAGAACAAAATTGCATCATGACTTTTCCAACCACCCAGTAGACCAGCCATGGTTATGCTGCAGTAACACCATGCAGACAGGTTCTGGGCTGGCCTCCTGAGGGCTCTCTGTGTGTGCTAGGTGTGCGTGCAATTGGTGATCTCGGCCTACCGAGGCTGCTGGGGAGTCACACCAGGTTGTGGGTGCCCCCCTCCCTCTCTCAGACAAGAAACAAACTTTTTTAAAACAAAATATCACCTTATAAAAGAACAAGTATTGCCAAGGACCCATGGGCTAACTAATGCCAGCCTGGAGAGCTTGGCCCTGCTCCCCTCACATGCCTGACAGCGGCCCACCTCCCCTCCTGGGCCTCAGCACCCTGACCTTTTCTGGCAAACCAGTTTCACAACTGCATGTTAGTAATTGAGAGGGTTTGCCTGTCCCGCCCTCTCAAATGGAAATCCCATCAGTAAAACAGGATGGCTGTCTGCCGGGGTCGTCATCCTGCCCCGGCCCTGACGGACCCACCAGACCGGCCTCTCTGTAACTGTGGGGTGGAGGTGGGGGCCATGGGTGAAGGAGTACATGACCGCTTCTGGGGTCCCACCAGGAGATGTGTGAGGAAGGAACTGAGAACAGCCGCAGTGGCTCCAGGGCTGTGTACCTCACTGCTGTCACCAGGGGATGACTCGTTTGGAGACCTCACTCTCTGCTCTTTCCAGGAGGCTATTACCTGACAAGCGCCTACGGAGCACTTTCTCTGATCAAGAATTTCCAGGAAGAACAAGCGGCTCGGCTGCTCAGCTCAGAGACCAGAGACACCCTGAGGCAATGGCACAAACGGAGAACCACCAACCGGACCATCCCTTCCGTGGATGACTTTCAGGTGAGCTCAGGCACCCGCACCCAGAGATGCAGAGGGGCTCTCCTCATACCTCCAGCTCGTGCCCCAGGGCTCCCGGGGATATCTGAAACCATACTCTGACCTTGTTGTTTCATGTCTCTGTTTTCTTTAAAACACGATTTTCAGGATACTAGTTGAAGACATTTGCAGACCTACTCATAATTTCATAGACTATGAGCAAATCAGAAATTGTGTTGGGGAAAGGTTTCTGTAGCCCTAACCTGCCTGTCTCACAGGGAACCCCATATTCCTGGGCACCACCTCATGAAAACTCCAGCCTGGGAATTAGGGGGAGAGAGAAAGAGAGATTGTATGTGTGTGTGTGTGTGAGAGAGAGAGACACATATTATATACATGTGCACACATATATATGGGTGTATCAAGGGCACTTCACAAAGTTCATGGAAAGAATTCAATTAAAGCAGGAGTCTGTTTTGGAGAAAAAAATGTAAAATTTATGCCTAATTTTTTTTTCTAAGAATTTTACTTTATTTAACTTCATTTATTTTAATTTTACCAGAGAGGAACAAAGTGAGAAAGAGAAGGAAAGTGAGAAAGCAAGCCGCCAGGTCCAGGACTCGAACCATGGTCCGCCGTGTGGGAGGCCAGCGCCCTTAACCACCACACCACCTGCCAGCCCTGTGTTTTAGTAATATGTATTTTCCATGAACTTTTTGAAGACCCCACCATATAGATATGTGTGTGTGTATAAAATATATACATATGGGGGGGGGGTCTTTTTAAAGTTCATGGAAAAATGCATTATATGAAAAGTACTATTTCAAGAAATTTACACTCGTACTTCAGTTCCATTTTTCCATGAAGTTTTGAAGCCCCCTTATATGTGTTTGGTTCAAGTCTTGCTGCTTTGAAGAAAACCAAACCAGGCCAGCCTGTGGCATGGTGGATCCTGCGGCTGGATCCCACGTAACCCCCTGCTGAGTTGGAGTCCCGGACCCAGCAGCTTGGGAAACACTGGGCACGTGTGCATGTGTGCTGAAAATCCCAAAAGAAGAAATGGAGGGCAGGGATTGTAGCGTGACCATCCCCCATGGAGGGTGCTTTCTCATTTCCTTCTTTCTCTCTCTCTGTCTCTCTGTCGCTCTCTGGCAAGTGCACACCCTCTAGCAAATTTAAAAAGAAAAAGAAAACCGAATCAAATGAAGCCAGGATTTCTCCCAGGACATCCGGCTTAGATGCGGAGTGTTTGAGCAGACAGGAAGTCAGAAAGGAGGAGGAAGTTGGCACCAGTGTTGGGTATTTTATTTCATCAGGAAGTCACCGCCTTGTGCCTGTAATTGGCCTTGGTCTCTCTTTGGGAAGAGAGAGAGATACCGTGATGCCCTTCTTCCCCTCCTTCCCTTTTTTCTCCTCCACTTCCCTAAACAGAAGACCCCCCACACACACACACCTGAATCTGAGCCACAGCATAGTTCCGGGAGCCAGTCAGAGCCCAGGTGTGAGAACGACCATCTGAGCAAGCCTGGGTCAGGCTCCCAGCCAGAATGTCCGTGACGGTGAGCTGGTGCCCAGGAACGTGGGATTCCCGGTGGGCCCGCTTCTTAGACAGGAGTGGCAGGTTAGGACCACAGGAAGCTTGACCCAACACCATCCCTGCTGTGCCTCTGAAATTACGAGGACGTCTGCAAATGTCTTTGAATATTATATTGAAGGTCTCAATCAGATTGTTAAGCTGGAGCATGCTTTGTCACCACGTGCCACACAGTGAGTTTCACAGCAGGGAACTGAAAATGGAAAGGAAGACAGATGTGTCTCTGTGTCTGGAGTCACCTTCCTTGCCTCTCCCCACCCCCAATACTGTGAAAATAATCAAAAGATACACTGGGTTCAAATCAGCCTGTCATTTGAAAGACGTGATCTATACACTCTTTTCCAAGACTGCGGTGTTCTCAGACATTCGTCCGCGGGCCCATAAATCAAGAGTAAGGGCCCATGCTGTGTGCTCCTCATCAGCTAGTCGTCTCGGAGCGTTAAGTGACTCAGTAGAAACAGGCCCCGGGACACTGTCACACCAGCTGTCCAAGCAGGGAGTTCCTGAGGTGAGCTCCCTCTGTGGAGAGGAACAAGGAAATGGAAAAGTGCATTCTTCCATCTCTCTACCTGCCACTAGACCTTGTTCCTGTCACCTCTCCATCTGGAGCTGTCACCTGTCCATCTGGAGCTCCCATCCTGGGCACTTTCAAACACCACCAGCCCCTTCCTTCTGCACACCACCCTTCCCCTGCCCCATGGCCTTGCTCACCTTGGAGAGTCATACCTTCTCCAAGGACGAGAGGAATATGCAGCACTCAGGTCAAGGATAAAAGCAAAACCTCAGATGCAGAAGTTCTGCCTGGAGCCTTAAGTCAGAGGCACGTGTCTGCTCACTTGGAAGAGGCGGTATACCACGGTGGTAAAGGCAGTGAGACTGGCTCTTCTGTTTACCAGCTGCTGTTTACCCTGGGCGATTTACGTAGCTTCTCTGTGCCTCAGTATCTTCACTGGTCAAATGGGCATCATGTAAGGTCCTTTGTAGATTTCTCCTCCAGAGTCGCTAAGTAACTACATACAATGTATTGGAGCTATGTATTGAGTGTGAGATGCGGGTGTGTGGTCTAATAGCTCATGTGCACACTCTAAAGGTGTTCAAATCCAAGTGTGTCAGCCTGTGTTCCAGGGCTGCAGTCACCAGGCTGACACATGTCCTCACCAGAAACAGATACGAAATGTGTCTCACAGGTGCAGAGCACGCTGTCCTTCCTGAGAGCACTTTTGGTCCCTACAAACCATCGTGGTGACCATGTGGGAACCTGGGTACTTTCCTTTACTCCTGAGCAGAGTTGCCAAGTTAAATAAAGAAAATATATCTGTTTTCTAGATGAAACTCAAGTTAAACTGGGTGTTCTCTATCTTATCTTAGTCCCACTCTTTGTTTGTTTGTTTTTGTTTTTTTTTTTTTTTGAGAGGTTTTTGCTATAGGGTGCGTGCGCTCACCAGAAAGACACAGAGAGACAGAGAGACAGAAAGCGAGAAATCACCCCCCAGGCGGGATGGTCATGCCGCAATCCCTTCTCCTCCATTCTCCTCTCGGGATCTTGGGCACACACGCACACACACCCAGCACAAGTTTAAGCCACCAGGTCCAGGACTTGAGCCACGGTTGACTACATGGGAGTTCAGCAACATAGCCATTACGCCAACTGCTGGTCCCTCCTAGTCCCACTCTTAAGGAAATGAAAATGAAAGTCTCGGGAACCAGCAGTTGGCGTAATGGCTATGTCACTGGACTCCCACGTAGTCGACCGCGGTTCGTGTCCCGGACCCGGTGGCTTAAAACTCACGCCGGGCGCGTGTGCGTGCGTGCCCAAGATCCCAAGAGGAGAATGGAGGAGAAGGGATTGCGGCGTGACCATCCCCCCTGGGGGGTGATTTCTCGCTTTCTGTCTCTATGTCTCTCTCTGTCTGTCTGGCGAGCGCACGCGCCCTACAGTGAAAAATCTCTCCAAAAAAAAAAAAAAAAATGAAAGTCTCTGGTGTCATAAAATCTAGGAGAGCCTGGTACAAGTTTAGAGTTCTCTTGCTTTGTCTGGGCCTTGTGTTGCTTGAAACCACAGATATACTGTATTTAAGGATTTTTGCTATAGGTTGTGTGTGCACTCACCAGAGAGAGACAGAGACAGTAAGAGGGAAAGCAAAAAAATCATTCCTAGTGGGGATGGCCATGCCACAATCCCTTCTCTTCCATTTGCCTCCTGAGGCTTTCAGCGTGCACGTACATGTGCCCAGCGTGATTTTTCAAGCCACTGGGACCAGGACTCGAACTGCGTTCAGCCATGTGGGAGTCCTGTGCCTTGACTGCTGGCTAACTGCTGGCCCTTGTTTATTGTATTTTATGACAGCACACACCTGGCTCTGTGCGCAGCTCCAAGCCTGCAACTGTCTCCTTTAACTTTCCCTGCAGTACTGCTTTGCACTTACTCAGCCCACCTCCAAAGTCTTTTGGCAGAACCTCCGCTATCCGCCTTCTGCCTTGTTCCACATGACACCAGAGTTACTTGGAGCCTTGCAGTGGGCTGAACCACATGAGATCACCCTTAGGGGAGATCAGAATGGTCCCATATCAGCAGTTTCTTAGGATTCCGTGTGACACTGCTGCCCTTGCTTAGGCTTCATAAAAACGTGTGTCGTCAAGAGTGAGCTCTGTGATGTTGTGTCTAGATATTTTAA
>NW_006202562.1:6154833-6159963 GCF_000334495.1 Tupaia belangeri chinensis | reverse complement strand
TCCTGCTGACTACTGGTTCAGATTCTTTTGCCGTTTGGCTTATTTTTCATGCTGAGAATAAACCCAGCATTGGATGTGGGTCACACTCTTAAGCAGGGATTTCTTAACCCAGTGTTAAGAGGGATACTGAACTGTAAGAACCAGGGCTGGGTGGACTTTTTGCTGCTTCTGTATGTAATGAATTAGAATGAGGCAGCTTGGGGCCAGCAGGTGGAGTAGTGGTTAAGGTGCTGGACTCCCACATGGCCAAATGTGGTTCAAGTCCTGGACCTGGACCTGGCAGCTTGAAACTCACAATGGGCATGTGTGCATGCATGCCTAAAATCCCAAGAGGAGAATGAAGGGGAAGGAACTGTGGTATGGTCATCCCCTCTGGGGAGTGATTTTTTTCACTTTCTCTCTCTCTCTGTCTCTCCTAAAGCAAAAATCTGTTTCTTAAAAAATATATAAATAAAAAAGAGGCAGCTCAGTCCATATATATTTGGCTTCCCCCCGTCTGGATTCAGATACCCCTCGTGCCTTGCAGTTCAAGGCCTCATGGTCTTCCATTAGATGTCACGGCGAGCCAGACCCTCGAGGAGACTCACTGGTTGGACCTGGCATTGCCCCTCACCAAGTTCACTTCCTCTCCCTGTTTTCTGCTTCTGGCCTAGCCTCTGACCTCTCTCCTTCCACCTGCAGAATTACCTCCGAGTTGCATTCCAGGAAGTCAACAGTGGCTGCACAGGCAAGACCCTCCTCGTGAGACCCTACATCACCACCGAGGACGTGTGCCAGCTCTGTGCCGAGAAGTTCAAGGTGGGGGACCCTGAGGAGTACAGCCTCTTTCTCTTCGTTGATGAGACGTGGCAGCAGCTGGCAGAGGACACTTATCCTCAGAAAATCAAGGCCGAGCTGCACAGCCGACCCCAGCCCCACATCTTCCACTTTGTCTACAAGCGCATCAAGAATGATCCTTACGGTGTCATTTTCCACAATGGGGAAGAAGACCTCACTCCCTCATAGAAGACCCAGGAGATTCCCAACGGTGTATCCAAAGGGGGCTAGAGCCTAGCCTTCTGGCTTCCATGTGCCTAAGCTTGAAAAGCAGTCACCTGCTCGGGAACCCCTCAGTTCAGTGACTAAAGCCATCCACAGGTCAACTTGGACAAGGGCTCCTTTAGCCTCGGGGGTTAGCTGAGGTTCGTGGAACAGTAGGACTCTCCTTCTGCGGTGGTTACATTGGATGGGCCAAGTGTCCTGAGATTATTTGCTGCCTATTCCCAGCCAGATTCTAGGTCAACTGACATGTATGTATATTTGCTGAATCAACATTTAAGGTACAAGCTCTTCTCCTGAGTTCCACAGCAGGTGTTTGACGTGACCGTCCCGTGCAGTGGGTCGGTTCTGTGGATGGCTTTTTTCCCTTCCTTCCTTCGTCTTTTTTTTTTTTTTTGCAAAGAACCTTTGTGTTTTTATATATGTTTCATAGAAATTTTTATAGCAGTTGCAGGTAAACTGTCAGGATTGGTTTTTAAAATATTTTTGTAACTTTAAAATATTCTATAATTATGCATGTGATTTTAACATTTAATATTCAAAAAAAAAAGTCTCTTGCTGGGTTTGAGAGTATTGCATTTTCAAAGTCTCTCTTCTGTAACTGGATGTCTTGGCAACTTTGTGGGGATTTGCTGAATCAACATTTAAGGTACAAGCTCTTCTCCTGAGTTCCACAGCAGGTGTTTGACGTGACCGTCCCGTGCAGTGGGTCGGTTCTGTGGATGGCTTTTTTCCCTTCCTTCCTTCGTCTTTTTTTTTTTTTTTGCAAAGAACCTTTGTGTTTTTATATATGTTTCATAGAAATTTTTATAGCAGTTGCAGGTAAACTGTCAGGATTGGTTTTTAAAATATTTTTGTAACTTTAAAATATTCTATAATTATGCATGTGATTTTAACATTTAATATTCAAAAAAAAAAAGTCTCTTGCTGGATTTGAGAGTATTGCATTTTCAAAGTCTCTCTTCTGTAACTGGATGTCTTGGCAACTTTGTGGGGAGAGACTGCTGGGTTTATAAAGCAAAGTATTCCTAACACTGGCCACAGAATGCCTTTGGATATCGGATGTACTGTTCTCTTGTTCGTGACTATCGTGTTGTGCCGTTTTGTTTTCTAAACAAGTGATGCTGAAGATAAGGAGAGAAATGAATGTAGGGAGAGCTAGAGGGAGAAATAATGGACTTTAACAAAGGACTGAGGAGTATAGTCTGCTGGTTCAGGCTCTTTGATATCTGAAAAGAAGATGGAAGGAACTCTCTATGCTTAAAATACTGTAAATATGCAATAAGATTTGGCAAAACCTACTCCATATGTTATCTGCTTTTGGAAGCAATTTCAAAAACCCTATAATGGGGGAAAAAAAATTCAAGGATAACACTTTTTCCTCCCTTTTCCACATACATCAAAACTAACAGCATCAAATGATTTAGGGCAGAAACCAAGTAACATATCATGTGGCTTTCGTGGAGTTAAATAAGATGCTGGATGTTGGAAAAGAGGTTGAAATGCACCCTGAAAAACCCCATCTGCATTATACAAATGTATGGTGAAGTAAGATTTATGTTTCATAAAGCCAGTTTGGGTACACCAACTATGAGGGTCTTGTATCAGTGTGACACGGGTCATTACAAACACGGGTTGATTGTACTGTGTAAGATGCGTTGTCGTCTAACGTGATGGGCTTCGTACCTGGTACCTGTTTTCGCCTTGGCTTTTGTTACACTAGGACCCTCGGCACATACTGTATTGTACTTCCTTTTGTAAATGATTTTTTAAGATGGAATTTTGCACATAATACATTGTAATACTGTATGATAATCATGTGTGAAAATAATTTTTGAAATATTCTTCAGTTGTCCTTTTCTTTTTTCTCTTTAGAGTCAGGATATAATGATGCACCCCATCATCAGAAATCTGAGCCAAGGAACGAGGGGAAAAACTCGTCCTCTGTCCTGAAGGGTTTCCAGGGTCAGCGCAGACAGTGCTTGGTTGAGGTGACCCTACAGCAGATCAGAGTTAATCTGTTAGAGAGTTAACCAGGGCCTCACAGACAGCCCAACACAGCCCTTGTGCAACTTCTAGAATGCCCTGGTGAGAGTTCAGCACTGTTTCAGAATACCCGGGGCAGAACCTTCAACTGTGTTACCACCATAGTTCCCGTACTTAGAACTGTGCCTGGCTTAAAAGCAGTGGTCAGTAAATCCTGCTGACTGGAAAGAGGAAGTTTCCAACCCATCAAAAGGACAGATACTTAAAAGATCAGAGCAAAGGCTGGATGGCCGGCCTGCTTTTGATATTTGCATGAATTTGAAAACGACAGCTCAATCCACAAAGCCATCCTTCCTGCGCTCCAAATTAGGATCATCATGCTTGTCTTGTACCTAGAAATCAGTACACTGTTGATGTAAAGCAGATCGCGATGTCCGAATTCAGGCGGCCTGAGTGGCTTCCGTGAGATCAGGATAGGAACAGTTAGCGCGGGCAGAAACATCACGAGGCAGCCCCCGGTGCGATCATTGGGCAATGTTTCCCTGTAGGAATTACAACACAACATGTGTCTTCACTTTTTCCCCCCACGCAGGCAATTCTCACTTCTCAAATTGCCAGGAAACAGACTTTGGCAAAGTTTGGAAGGGAGAGAATAAAAATATACATGCTGGGCAGAGGGAGAGGAGGATGCACTTCCAGATCTAAAAATATGTCATAAAAGCTGAATGCCGCCAAAGGCAAGGATGTTTTTTTCTGATGTGGTGTGCACTGCCAAATGTCCCCCCCGCAGGGACACGGAATAGAAATAGAAACTGTTAAAGTAGTTCATAGCATGTGGAAGTTACAACTTTGAATCTATAAGAAACACAGAGGACAGGAAGCGGGACCGTGAACGCTTCCATTCACAAACGTGGCTTCCTTTCCAGGGGCAGCTCCTACCTTTCTATGTAAGAGACTCAAACTGAGGGAGTGCTCTGCTGTTTAAGAGCATGCCTGCTACTCCGGAAGTCGGAGGGCAGTGGCACAGGAAGGGCACCGAAGAGCACAGTATTATGGTTTTGATAACGGTTTGCCCCCCTAAAGGTTTATGGAATTTGGTCCCAGTTTCATTGGGAGGTGGTACAGCCCAGTGGGCAGTGATTGGATCATGGAAGTGCCAGCCTCATGAATGGATTATAGCAATATCCTGAGAGACTGAGTTCTAACTCAGGTTAGTTCTTACGATAGCCAGTTTTCAAAGGAAGATGTCTGCCCCAGTCGCTCTCTCTGCATACAGCCGCCATCCCCTCTGCTTCTGGTGGTCTTATCGTAGCTGGCCTGATGCAGTCTCGTGCCTTTGGACTGTCCAGCCACCCAAATTGTGAGTCAATAAACCCCCATTTCTTTATAAATCTCCCAGTCGTGGGTATTTCTGTAAGCGATGCAGTAGGGGACTAGGACAGTTTATATAGCCCATAGGTATTTTACTCATCTGGCCGTGTGTGAACAAAATCCTAAATATCATTTTTCAGACTATTTTCAAGATGGTGAATTGGAGGCCAAACAGGTGTTTGGCCTTTAATGAACCCTAATCAAGGTGGAAATACGAAAAAAGTTTATATAACGTTGCAGAATCATAAACAGATGACAGGAAAGGAGAAAGAAGGGGGGAAAGAGGAAGAGGTAAATGCTCGTCTCAAGGAACAGACTCATTTGAAATACATCGCTCTTACCCCAGTATCAAAAGATGGGTGGCAGTTGGTAAAGAAACAAAAAATGTTCCCATGTGAACACTAACTTTGTTAGGAAAGTAGGCTTGGGAGGAAGGGAAAAAAAATCTCAGCAAGTTCTCGGCCACCTTCCTCCCCATACACATACCCACTATAGGGTACGTATGTTCACCTGAGATAGAGGGAAAGTGAGAGATCACTGCCCAAGGGGGGTGGCCACGCCACCATCCCTTCTCCTCTCAGGATTTTGGACATGCACACATACATAGTTGGTGTATTTTTTCAAGCCACCAGGCCGGGACTTGAACCTCATAACCTTGTGGGATCCAACCACCTGAACCTTCACATGACCAGCTGGCCCCTCTATGGTGAATTTTTTTTTTTTTTTTTGGTTGTT
>NW_006202562.1:6137859-6154802 GCF_000334495.1 Tupaia belangeri chinensis | reverse complement strand
ATAGGGCGCATGCGCTCGCCAGACAGAGACATAGAGACAGAAAGCGAGAAATCACCCCCCCTGGGGGGGATGGTCACACCGCAATCCCTTCTCCCCCATTCTTCTCTCGGGATCTTGGGCACACACGCACACGCGCCGGGTGTGAGTTTTAAGCCACCGGGTCCGGAACGCAAACCGCGGTCGACTACGTGGGAGTCCAGCGACATAGCCATTACGCTAACTAACTGCTGGTTCCCTCCATGGTGAAGTTTGATTGAAGTGAGATAGTTGGGGGACAGAGGCAGCTCCTTATCATGAATCTAATGAATGTTTCCATTCAGAGAGGTGGACTTTGGGGCCCAGCAGTGGCACAAGAATAGCACACTGAACCCACAAGGGATGGCCCTAGGTTTGTCTTTGGGGACTTCCCTGTATACACCACACTCATGCCCATGACCCTGGCAGGCTGAGACATGGTGGACTCAGCATGAGGACTCTGCCGGGGTGCTGCTGCTTTCGCTTATGGAAAAAATAATAGGCTTTTTTTTTTTTTTTAAGTGGGATGTGCTGGATTCCTGATTCTCCATGTGACAGACATTTAGAATCTGCGTATTTCCTTTGACCAAACATGGAACTACCATAGCTAGCCCTGGTTTCTCATTGCTCACTGTGTGGAGTGTGGCGTGGGGGTCTTGGTGCCTAGGCTTAGGGGTGGCCAGAGAGTCACAAGGGCCTATATCTCAGAAGGCAGTTCTGGGTTTCCTGAGGAGATAGCTCTACACATAGGCGAAGACATTTTCAGGTGGGGCAGACCTCTTCCCCCTCTTCTCTGTTCCTTCCTTCTCATACCCCGCCATGACTCTCACAGGGTAAATTTCCCCTCACACTTCGGGTTTTTAAATGCCATGATTCTATTGCAAGACTCCTTGCCCAAAGAGCAGGCTCTGTTCCTCCTCACAGCTTGTTTTCTCTAGTTGCCCGCAGAGACTCCAAGTCCCTCTGCAAATATTACCCGCCCACCCAATCTATCACCAAGACTCGGCGTCCACTGTTCCTGTCCGGGTAGGCGTTCTCAGCTTTGGCTGCATCTTGGAATCATCTGGAAGCTTTTCAAACTCCCACTGCCCAGACTGCCAGACCATTCATCTGCAGGTGGGGCCCAAGCAGCCCTATGACTGGAACTTCTAAGGAGCTCTGTGACATCAGGGCTAAGAGCCCTGGGTTTAGGTGGAGACACAGGTTGATAGAAACACACCTGGGAGAGGTAACACCTTATCTACAGCACCTACCCACGTACACATTCTGGGCCCAGCGGAAGACCACAGAATGTGTACTTCTAGCATGGCACTGCTCGGTGGAAATAGGAAAAAAGCCACACAGGTCATTTTAAATTTTCTAGTAGTCATGCTAAAAAAAAAATAAATAAATAAAGTGGCAGAAAGAAATGGGTTATAATCAAATTTTTTTTGGAGAGGTTTTTGCTATAGGGCCCATGTGCTCGCCAGAAAGACAGAGAGACAGAAAGCAAGAAACCACCCCCCAGGGGGATGGCCACACTGCAATTCCTTCTCCATTCTCTCGGGATCTTGGGCACGCACGCGCATGCACCCAATGAGAGTTCAAGCCACCAGGTCTGGGACTCGAACTGCAGTCGACTACATGGGAGTCGAAATAGCCATTACGCCAACTGCTGGTCCCAGGTATAATCAATTTTAGTAATATATTTTATTCAACCTATGATATCCCAAATATTTCAACAATTAACCAATTGAAAATGTCAGATATTTTACATTCTTATATTGTCATCAAAATCGGTTTGTCCTTTGCACTTACAGTGCATCTGCTTTCACACTGGTCATGTCTCCAGGGTGCAATAGCCACAGCTAGTGGGACCATATCGCTAGCATATTAATAGGGAACAATTTTGAAGCTAAAAAATATAACCTTATGTGTATATAAAATAAAATCATGGGGTCAGTCCCATAGGGCAGCAATTAGGTACCGTGCAGAGTAAGCCAGGTCCCTTACGGCTGACCCACATGGTGGACCAGGGTTTGAGTCCTGGCTCCAGGGGCTTGTAAAACACCCTTGGCTCTAGTGTATGCCCAGGATCCTAATGGGCTGGAGAATAGAAAGTAAAAAGGATTGCAGTGTGACCAGGTCCTGCTGGTGGGTGCTTTCTTTCCCTTTCTCTCTGTTTTGTGCACGCGTAGGCACAGGCATATAAACACTCTCTGACAAAAAAAATGTCACCTCGACAAGTTATGTCTACAAAGAAATGCATAAATATGAGGGACCAGCAGTTAGCATAATGGCTATGTTGCTGGACTCCCACGTAGTCGACCGTGGTTTGTGTCCTTTTTTTTTTTTTTAAGTGGGATGTGCTGGATTCCTGATTCTCCATGTGACAGACATTTAGAATCTGCGTATTTCCTTTGACCAAACATGGAACTACCATAGCTAGCCCTGGTTTCTCATTGCTCACTGTGTGGAGTGTGGCGTGGGGGTCTTGGTGCCTAGGCTTAGGGGTGGCCAGAGAGTCACAAGGGCCTATATCTCAGAAGGCAGTTCTGGGTTTCCTGAGGAGATAGCTCTACACATAGGCGAAGACATTTTCAGGTGGGGCAGACCTCTTCCCCCTCTTCTCTGTTCCTTCCTTCTCATACCCCGCCATGACTCTCACAGGGTAAATTTCCCCTCACACTTCGGGTTTTTAAATGCCATGATTCTATTGCAAGACTCCTTGCCCAAAGAGCAGGCTCTGTTCCTCCTCACAGCTTGTTTTCTCTAGTTGCCCGCAGAGACTCCAAGTCCCTCTGCAAATATTACCCGCCCACCCAATCTATCACCAAGACTCGGCGTCCACTGTTCCTGTCCGGGTAGGCGTTCTCAGCTTTGGCTGCATCTTGGAATCATCTGGAAGCTTTTCAAACTCCCACTGCCCAGACTGCCAGACCATTCATCTGCAGGTGGGGCCCAAGCAGCCCTATGACTGGAACTTCTAAGGAGCTCTGTGACATCAGGGCTAAGAGCCCTGGGTTTAGGTGGAGACACAGGTTGATAGAAACACACCTGGGAGAGGTAACACCTTATCTACAGCACCTACCCACGTACACATTCTGGGCCCAGCGGAAGACCACAGAATGTGTACTTCTAGCATGGCACTGCTCGGTGGAAATAGGAAAAAAGCCACACAGGTCATTTTAAATTTTCTAGTAGTCATGCTAAAAAAAAAATAAATAAATAAAGTGGCAGAAAGAAATGGGTTATAATCAAATTTTTTTTGGAGAGGTTTTTGCTATAGGGCCCATGTGCTCGCCAGAAAGACAGAGAGACAGAAAGCAAGAAACCACCCCCCAGGGGGATGGCCACACTGCAATTCCTTCTCCATTCTCTCGGGATCTTGGGCACGCACGCGCATGCGCCCAATGAGAGTTCAGGCCACCAGGTCTGGGACTCGAACTGCAGTCGACTACATGGGAGTCGAAATAGCCATTACGCCAACTGCTGGTCCCAGGTATAATCAATTTTAGTAATATATTTTATTCAACCTATGATATCCCAAATATTTCAACAATTAACCAATTGAAAATGTCAGATATTTTACATTCTTATATTGTCATCAAAATCGGTTTGTCCTTTGCACTTACAGTGCATCTGCTTTCACACTGGTCATGTCTCCAGGGTGCAATAGCCACAGCTAGTGGGACCATATCGCTAGCATATTAATAGGGAACAATTTTGAAGCTAAAAAATATAACCTTATGTGTATATAAAATAAAATCATGGGGTCAGTCCCATAGGGCAGCAATTAGGTACCGTGCAGAGTAAGCCAGGTCCCTTACGGCTGACCCACATGGTGGACCAGGGTTTGAGTCCTGGCTCCAGGGGCTTGTAAAACACCCTTGGCTCTAGTGTATGCCCAGGATCCTAATGGGCTGGAGAATAGAAAGTAAAAAGGATTGCAGTGTGACCAGGTCCTGCTGGTGGGTGCTTTCTTTCCCTTTCTCTCTGTTTTGTGCACGCGTAGGCACAGGCATATAAACACTCTCTGACAAAAAAAATGTCACCTCGACAAGTTATGTCTACAAAGAAATGCATAAATATGAGGGACCAGCAGTTAGCATAATGGCTATGTTGCTGGACTCCCACGTAGTCGACCGTGGTTTGTGTCCCGGACCCGGTGGCTTAAAACTCACGCCGGGTACGTGTGCGTGCGTGCCCAAGATCCCAAGAGGAGAATGAAGGAGAAGGGATTATGGTGTGGCCATCCCCCCTGGGAGGTGATTTCTCACTTTCTGTCTCTCTGTCTCTGTCTGTCTGGCGAACGCACACGCCCTGTAGCAAAAACCTCTCAAAAAATAAATAAACAAAAAATTTTTTTAAAAAAGAAATGCACATATACATATTGGCAAATGTGTGTACTTGTTACTAGCTGAGGATAATAGCATCTTCCTTCATCAGAGTGCTGAAAGGTTAGCGTGAATAAATCCATATGCAAAGTTAGAACAGTACCTAACGCTACAGACACCATTAAATACTATCATTAGATAATCAACTGACATTTTCCCACTACTTCTTTATTTCTGCTTTATTCTACCCATGCATGTTTTTATCTGCTGGCAAGTTGCTTGTGAAATAGTAGAAGAAACACAGTAGCAGGTATCAAAGCTTCTAGAAGAATGTATTGGGGCAGGATGCCCAACGCGGGGAGAGCAGAAATAAAGAGAACGGTATTTCTTCCCTAAGTTGTTGTTGCTGTTGGTGGTGATGGTGGTGATGGGGGTGATGGTATGGGGGGATGTCCTCAGTAGTCCCTGCTGGCCAAGAGCATCATGAGAGTCTGTAGCCAATGGTGAGTTTTGCCAAGAAGAGGAAAAGAAAGCAATCAGATCACAAAAGCAAGTTTTGCTGGCTTCCCAGTCATGGCCAGACTGGTATCCTGAGAGGAGTCATTTCTGCGGCCACGGAAGTCAAAAGCCACACTTCCCAGAGGGAATTATTAAAGAAGTATCAGTTATAGTCAGTGATTATTTTGATAACTTTCCTCCAACTTTTTTCCTTTTTTATCATATTCACATATTTATTTATTTTTATGTATACATTTATCATTTAACAGGATTACTCTTAAAAACATTATGCTTTGCCAAAAAGAATAAGGTTTCAATGTCATTATTTCTGATGTCTATGTTTCCTAGTTCTTGTCAGTTCTACACATTATGAGATAATGGACTTACTTATCAGATTAAAGTTTCAGTCAACTCTAACTTTCTCACTGTCTTTTCCTCTACAGTCTCTTCTGTACAGTCAAATGCAAACAGAGCAGACTCATGCATCTACCATGCACTGAAAGAAAGAAAAATGACAAAGAACCATGAACTGCTATAGACTCTTTTTTTAAAAAAAAAGTACTTAACTTTTATTATTATTTTATTATTAGTTTTTATTGAGAAATACAGAGAGAGAGAGAGAGAAAGCAGGCTGCCAGGTCTGAGACTTGAAACATGGCCAGTCATGTGGGAGTCCAGTGTCCTTAACCACCATGCCACCTGCCAGCCCCAAACTACTATAGACTCTAGCCACCAGAAATAGTAAGTGAACCACCTAGGATATTATAAAGCCTCTGTTTTTCACTAGCACATGAAAATACAGCATTTGGCAAACTGCCAAGTGTCATTGAACAATTTTAAGATTTTGCTAATGAAATTACAGTCTGTGGGCTAAGCATCCCATCTCCCCAGGAGCTTGTTAGCATCTCAGGTCCCTCCCAGACCTGCCAAATCAAAATCCACGTTCAACAAAATCCCCACACGGTTCACATGCACATCATAGTGGGAATGAGAAGCCTTAGTTCGAGGCACATTTGGAGCAATAGCCTTTGTGCAGATGATACAAATAAACAGGTTATGGTCCTGCAGAAAAGAAGAAAATAGCTTGTGATGCTTGCTAAAAATAAGACACGTTCTGGGACCAGCAGTTAGCGTAATTGCTATGTCGCTGAACTCCCATGTAGTCGACCGTGGTTCGCGTCCCGGACCTGGTGGCTTAAAAAAACTCACGCCAGGCACGTGTGCGTGCGTGCCCAAGATCCCGAGAAGAGAATGGAGGAGAAGGGATTGCGGCGTGGCCATCCCCCCTGGGGGTGATTTCTCGCTTTCTGTCTCTCTGTCTGTCTGGCAAGCGCACGCGCCCTATAGCAAAAACCTCTCCAAAAAAACCCCAATAATAATAATAAGACATGGTCTAAGTCATCTACATGACCTGCCAGAGGCTTAAGACGTAAACGGCAGCAAGCAAGTTTTCTAAAAAATATTTATTCATTTAATTTTATTATTATTATTATCATTCAATTTGACCAGAAACAGAGAAAGAGAGAAAAAAAACAAGCCTCCAGTTCTAGGACTCGAACCGTGGTCAGCCATATGGGAGTCCAGGGCCATCATCACACCATGCCACCTTCTGGTCCCAAGCTTATTCCTCATGGTTATTCATCACATTCTTCTTTGATCATTATTTATTTATTTTTGGTCAGTAAAAGGGGCCTGAAGCGATGTGGGGAAAATATTCTGAAATGAGGTGGAGTTGAAGACAAGCTTAATGATTTTGCTGATTTTGCTGGGAGTTGTGAGGACAAGCTGAAGCTGAGTCAGGAGGTTCTGTCTGGGCCAGCTGCTTGTATATGCAATACGTGTGTGGGTGTAGACGTGTGTATCTGGGCCAGCTGCTTAAACACGCATTGCGTGTGTGTGTGTGCATGTACATGCATGTGTACATGTGTCTGGACCAACTGCTTATACATGCATGGGCGTGTGTGTGTGCAGGGGCACTGTCACAGTCCGTATAATAACTACTCACACTGCATGTGACATAGAAAGGGCATGAACTTTTAACTTTCTTAGAGGACAGCCAACCTCCTTTTGAAAGCATTTCACTCTCAGGGCCAGCAGGTGGCGTAGTGGTTATGTCGTTGGACTCCCATATTGCTAATTGTGGTTTGAGTCCTAGACTCAGTGGCTTGAAACGCACGCCAAGCACATGTGCCTGCATGCCCAAGAATCCTACTAGGAGAATGGAGGAGAAGTGATTGTGGGGGTGATTTCTTACTTTTCCTTTCACTGTCTCTGTCTCTCTTTCTCTCCAGTGAGCGCACGTGCCCTACGGCAAAAACCTATATAAAAACAAGGCATTTCATCCCCTGAGAACCACCTGACTCATCAATTTTGAAAAACAAAGATGTATTTCATAAAATATTCAAAGTTACTTCAAAAAGCTTGCAGAAAAATGGAAATAGGAGTTTATTTTGGTGCAAAACAATTGGAAATCCATGTGTAGTTTTTCATAATACGCATTTTCTCTGAGCTTTTTGAAGACCTCTCATATTTAGTGACCAAGGAGTGAATTCTGTAAAACATCTTCGGGAAACAGAGCTCCTGTAGAATCACCAGCTGCTGATTTCAAGGGAAAGGGAGGGCAGGCAGGCCTTCTGCAGCTCTTCCGTTTCCCCTGAGCCTACCTTTACTTCTTCCAGATGGGCGTCATCCACAGGATCACACTCTGTCTTTTCTGGAGGAGAGAGAGAAGAATAGATACACACATCCCCATGTCTTCCACTATTTGTCTCCATTTATATGAGAGATCTTCAAAAAGTTCATGAAAATTAGGGCCAGCAGGTGGCGTGGTAGTTAAGGTGCCAGATTCCCACATGGCCGAGGGTGATTCAAATTCTGGGCCGGGGGGCTTGAAAATCACATGTGTGCCCAAAATCCCAAGGGGGAAATGAAGGATTGCGTCATGATCACTGCTCCTCATGGTGGGGGGCGGGGGAACTTCTCGCTTTCCCTCTCTCTATCTTTCTGGCAAGTACACATACCCTATTATAAAACCCTTAAAAAAATAAAAAGGAAAAAGAAGAAAAAACAATTTATGGAAAAAATATATTATGAAAAAACTCTGCTTGGATTTCAAAACTTCTTGGGTCAAAATAAACTTGTACTTTTTGGTTTTCCATGAAATCCTCTTGTACTGCTGTTTATTGATTTCTGTTTTAGTAGTAAACATTCATCACTGATTCTGTTATGGAAGGTGATGACTTAACCCTCTTATATGGTGGTCCTCTCCTTATGGTGACCATGGGGCAACCTGGTCGCTTAGTGGAGGACTGCAAACTGTGACTAACTGGGAAGCTTTCCTCTTATCTCAGGTGGTTTGCCCACAGGAAAATTGTCCAACATTCTGCTAAGGTTGCAGGGTGGGGTTAAATCTAGCTGCCAGCATTCTGGGACTAATTAGGCAAGAGGTATGCAGGTTTCATTTTTCAGTACCCCAACTTTCACTTGCTGCCCATTTCTCGCCCTTGCCCTTCACTGCCTGTGCCCCGAGGACTCAGGTCCACTCTTGGTCTCCCAGCCGAGGAGCATTCTCATCTCCTTTCAGTCACACCCACTGTGTCTAATTCCTGAGTTCCCCAGATTCTACACCAGGAACTGACTGCTGCTTGTTGGCATTTCCGCCTGCAGATGCTTAAATGTCAGCTTGTCTCCCCTTACTTTTATTTTTTAATTTTTTAGTTTAGAGCTTTTTGCCTTAGGGTATGTGTGCTTGCCAAAGAGAGAGAGACAGAGACAGTGAGAGGAAAAGTGAGAAATCATCCCCTGGGGAGATGGCCACACGGCAATCTCTTCTCCATTCTCTTTCCAGGATCTTGTGCATGCATGCGCACACACCTGGCATGAGTTTCAGGTGGCCGGGCCTGGGACTTGAACTACAGTTGACCATGTGGGAGTCCAGTGATGTAACCACTATGTCATCTGCTGATCGGCGTTGTCCCTTTTATAAAAAGGAGGATTCGAGATTTTTACTCTTTTTTTTTTTTTTCAGAGAGAGAGAGAGAGAGTATGCGTACCCCCAACAGGGTTTTAATCCCATGATCCATGACCAGCCTTCAGCCAGCCTGAATCACTGGCACCCAGAGGGAGGGCTCCAGACATGAACCTAGAACCTTCCCATGTGGGGTAGTCTTGCAGAGTGTCACATTTCACTACCGCACCCCCATCTGGCCCTTCATTCTTTTTGTTTCTATGGGTTTATGCCCTTTAAATAATTATTTTTGTTTCTATGAGTGTATGCCCTTTTAAATAATTATTTTTTAATTCTCTCTTATTTTCGAGGTGAGGTATTGGTAGGTGTGCAGCCTGCTTCATTCAGTTGAAACCTGTGGTCAATTTTTTTTTTTTTTTTGGAGAGGTTTTTTCGCTATAGGGCGCGTGCGCTCGCCAGACAGACAGAGAGAGACATAGAGACAGAAAGCGAGAAATCACCCCCCAGGGGGGATGGTCACGCCGCAATCCCTTCTCCTCCATTCTCCCCTCGGGATCTTGGGCACGCACGCACACGCACCCGGCGTGAGTTTTAAGCCACCGGGTCCGGGACGCGAACCGCGGTCGACTACGTGGGAGTCCAGCGACATAGCCATTACGCTAACTGCTGGTTCCCACCTGTGGTCAATTTTTAATGTGAATAGTAGATGCATCTACACTGAAAACAGACGATTGCACTGAGGGTTAGGATCAACACAACCATCCTGTCCACTTAGCATTTGATAAAAAATACGTTTTTCCATGAAGGCACCCACCTGTCCAAGCTGTTTCATTGTCAAGCGTGCTTCCTAGGACATACCCAAACATCTATTTCCTGGGCCCTTTGTGCTTTCCGCCCAGTCTGAAGGAACAGAAACAGACGAAACGCCAAGCTGCTGGCTCGCTTTAACTGTGGGGTTTTGCAATGATGGATGTGAATCTGGGTCAGCACTATTTACAGAGAGCACATGGTGTTTTGTTTCAATGAGCAGGAAAATGTTTTGCGATTCAGTGTGGTAAAAAGCCTGTAGTTTTTTCCAACTAAGCAGTAACACGAATTACTCAATGTAAAACGATAAATAAAAAGTTCTGTGAGTCATCTATAATGCAGGGAAATTGTGCAGCAGGACGGGAACTGCGTGTTAAAAGTAAAACAGCGCCAGAACAGAAATCAATGGCAGCGCGTCCTAGGAGCCCAGAGCACTGTGGGCCCTGACGGCCTTCAATGTGGTTCATGCTTCTCAAACACATTTCTTGAAATGGTAGCAACGGTGATGGACAGGCTATGCTATTCTTTTTTTTTTTAAGTCAAATTTATTAGGGTATAATTTATATACAGTTAAATTCTCTTTAGTATGCATTTTTGAATTTCTTAAAGTTTACTCATTATTACTTTCATGAGACACAGGAAGGGGGGGTACATGTAACAGTCTTCATGCCCCGATCCACCCCCCCCAGCCAGCATGTGTATGCCAGGCTTGCACACATGTGTTAAATATTGGGGTACAAACCTGGAGCTCCCCACATGTCCCCAGCATCGTGGAGTACTGAGTTACTGCTGTGCCTCTGTGGCCACATTCCATGGATTTTGACAAAAACACTCAGTTATGTAGACACTGCCATGATCAGTCCCTTCTCCCTCGCCCCAGTTCCTCTGTGGTTCTCCACCCTACCCCTGGGCAATCACTGATCTGTTTTCTGTTCCTTTAATTCTACCTTTTCCAGAATGTCACTAAAATGAAAGGAAATAGTACAAACTTTTGATTCTGGCTGAAACATTTTGTATAGTTTTTTTTTTAGAGATTTTTTTTTTGCTATAGGGCTCAAGTGCTCACCGGAGAGACAGAGAGATAGAAAGTGAGAAATCACCCACCAGGGAGATGGCCATATCGCAATCCCTTCTCCTCCATTCTCCTCTTGGGATTTTAGGTATGCACACACACGTGCCCAGCGTGAGTTGTAAGCCACTGGGTCCGGGACTTGAACCACATCCGACTATGTGGGAGTCCAGCAATGTAACCATTACGCTATCTGTTGGTCCCTGTGTGTAGATTTTCGTGTATAAGAATATAAGTTTTTAATTTCGGAGGGATAATTGCCTTGGACTGCTCTGGCTAGGCTAGATGTTAGTTGTATAAACTGAAGTGGTAAATGAGGCAAGGCACATCAAACAGCAGGAGTTTATTTGGGCATAAGTTGATGACTGCACTCAGCATGCAGCCCAGATGGACGTACTCAGGTTGCCACAACCTGCTCACTGAGGTCCTATAGGCCTCAAGCAGCATGAGGCCTCAACCACAAGAGGAGGGGAGGGAGGGCAGGGACTGTCAGGTTGTTTGGGGATGATTATCCTTGACTACCAGGATCACTCACAAAGGTGGTGTCGGTCCAAGGTTGGACAGGCGGTCTCTGGGCAGATGTCCTTGCAGTAGTCCTTGGGTCAGGTTGTAGTGATTTTTGTGCAAAGCTGTGTTTCTAGAAGGTTCTTTAAATAACAGTTCTTGTTATCTGGCAGCTAGTGGGAGAATATACTCCCTCTGTCTTCCCTTCTTCGGTTTAGTCTGGGTTTAGCACAATTTGGCACAATGTCTCTGTTTTGATCCTCTCAACTTTCACTTCTGACACTGTGTATGTTTAGTTTGTAAAGAAGTTCTTAAACGGATTTCCAGAGAGGCTGTGTATACCAGGGGGAGGGAGGAGGTGGAGAGAGTGAGAGAGGTGAGAGAGAGAGAAAATGAGAACCTCCTTTCTCCCCCCATAGGGAATAGCCATGCCATAATCGCCTCTTCTCCATCCTCCTCTTGGGGTTTTGGGCATGCACGCGGATGCTCCCTGTATGCACTGTGCGGCCAACTAGGTGGTATGGTGGTTAAGGCTATTGGATTCCACATGCCTGACTCCATAGTTTGAATCCTGGACACAATGGTTTGGAAAACATGCCAGGCACTTAAGTGTGTGTGCACCAAAAATCCTGAGAGAAGAATGGAGAAGGGATCGTGGTCTGACCATCCCCCTGGGGGTTGGGGGATGCTTTTTCACTTTTCCTCTTTTTTTTTCCAGTGATTGTACATGCTCTATTTTTTTTAAAAAAAGTGTATACACTGTTCAGAATGTTTTATTTTCTAGAAGTGCCATAATTATTGACACTCGAATATAAATGGCCTCATTTACTAGTGGGGAGAAACATCATCTTTTCATTACTCTTTTCTCCCCGAAACTTTAAACACCAGGAAACAATGGGGTAATGATGGTTACAAAGTTCTGGGAGGAGCAAACGTGGGACCCAGCAATATCCAGCCAATACTCTATCCAGGCATTCCAACAAGCAAGGGAACGATGGAAATACAGCACCCACGCTGGGGGGCCTGTGGGAAACTAAAGCAAACCAATAGCAAAACAAGAAAAACTACAGTGAAATCCAACCCTCCATAAACTAATCAGAATAAAGACCAGCATGGGGAAATTGTACTAAAAATTGGGGTAACCCTGACATCCACTCTGTTATAGATCTAAAACCAAGCAACTGGGGGGGAGGGGCCTGCATGATTGTAGCAGAGACGTTATAGATCTAAAACCAAGCAACTGGGGGGGGGGGCCTGCATGATAGTAGCAGAGACACTGAAATCCTGCAAAGTGCATCACCTGGAGGTTAAGAAAGGGGTAACGGACTGTAATCAGCTCAGCTTTCATTTCAGAGCCAGGAGTGCGCTCAATTAAACTTTATAACTGAAAAATGTGATTGTAGGCCCAAGTCTGGTGGTACAGTCAGTAGCAAACTGAAATGCAGTGCTGGAAGCCACATGGCCAACTGTGGGTTCGGATCCCTGGGCCTGCTTGAAAACACATCAAGAACATGCACCTGTGTCCAACATTCTGTGGTGCTATAGAGGGCTGGGAAAGGGGGGTCACAGATAATGAGACCCTGGGGAGGGCCCTTCTTTCCCTCTCTCGTGCATGTGCACATGCTTTCAATCATAAATAACTAAATTTTTCAAAATATAGCTTTAATCTCTTAATGATTTTCATTAAGATACTGCATCATGTTTAACACACACACATATATATATAATGTTTGTAACATCTTGAACTTTAGAGGACACTTGTAGGTACCCATATTTCTGTGCTGTACATAGTAATAATCTCTTCAGAGTGTTTTTTTTTTTTTTTTTTCTGTTGTTGTTGTTGTTTGAGAGGTTTTTGCTACAGGGTGCATTCGTTCGCCAGAAAGACAGAAAGCGAGAAACCACCCCCCAGGGGTATGGCCACGCAGCAATCCCTTCTCCTCCATTTTCCTCTAGGGGTCTTGGCTATGCACGCACACGCGATCAGTGTGAATTTAAGCCACTGGGTCTGGGACTTGAATCACAGTCGGCTACATGGGAGTCTAGCGACATAGCCATTATGCCAACTGTTGGTCCCTCTCTTCAGTTTTAATCCAATTCTTTATTCTTCTATTAAATTCAAGGAAAGTTAAAGTATACTTTTTGTTTAATACTGACATATATAAGTTGAGACCCATTGCTTTTTAAATTTTAAATTTATTTATTTTTCATTCATTCACAGAACATCACAGCATACAAAATGTGATTTCCCATCCACAATACACTGTATATTGGCTCAATCTAGGATATCACCACACGTGTTATTGTCAACAAATAATTTTCCATTCCTTGTTTCTCATATACTTTGCTTTTTTCTCTTCTTCCCCTTGGTTCCCTACTTCTCACCCTCTGCCATTTCCCACTCTCCTCCCACACTGAGTTGAGATCCTCTGAAGTAAGAGTCTCTCCCTCCCCTTACAGTTCATGGGAAGAAGTCTGAAGTTCTCCAAGGGTTAACATGGTTTATTATTGGGGGGTAGAATTTTGAGTGATTCGTTGCTTTCTTTTCACAAGTCTTCAAATTCTCAATAACATGCATAATCACTTTTATTAAAATAACACAGGCTAGGGAACCAGCAGTTAGCGTAATGGCTATGTCGCTGGACTCCCACATAGTCGACCGCGGTCCGTGTCCCGGACCCGGTGGCTTAAAACTCATGCCGGGCGCGTGTGCGTGCGTGCCCAAGATCCCGAGAGGAGAATGGAGGAGAAGGGATTGCGGCATGACTATCACCCCTGGGGGGTGATTTCTCGCTTTCTGTCTCTATGTCTCTCTCTGTCTGTCTGGCGGGCGCACGCGCCCTACAGTGAAAATCTCTCCAAAAAAAAAACAAAAAACACAGGCTGTTGAAATATTTTAAATAACTTTGAAAAGTGTTATTTAAAATTTTGGGGGTCTGAGACTTGAACTGTGGTCGGCCATGTGGGAGTCCAGCGCCTTTAACCACCATGCCACTTGCTGGCCCCAGAAAGACAAAAAGCTAGAAATCACTCCCCAGGGGGGATGGTCATGCTGCAATCCTTTCTCCTCCATTCTCCTCCATTCTCCTCTTGAGATCTTGGGCACGCACGCACACACACCCAGTGTGAGTTTAAGCGATTGAGTCCAGGACTCGAACCACGGTCGACTACATGGGAGTCCAGCGACATAGCCATTATGTTAACTGCTGGTCCCTTATTTAAAAATTTGTAACACAAGTTTCCTGGGTGGAACAAGACAATAAGAGAAAAGGGAGGTGGCTTCAAACACCTCATTCACGGGACCAGCAGATGGTGTAATGGTTACACTGCAGGACTCTCACATGGCCAACTGTGGTTGGAGCCGGGACCAGCAGTGTGTGCCCAAGATCCTGAGGGGAGAATAGAGAATGGTTTGTGGCATGGCCATATATACCCTAGAAGGGTGATTTCTTGCTTTCAGTGTCTGTCTCTCTGGCAAGCGCATGCGCCCTCTAGCAAAAAATCTCTCAACGAAAACAAAAAAATCCAAAAGCCTCATTCATCTACTCATCAACCTGTACCACACCTGAGCTGACTCTGCTAAGACAGCTGTGGTTGAGGGTTTTGCCTCACCCGTACTCTACATCTCAAAATCACAATTTGTCAAGTGCAAAATTTTTAATTCCACTGATTTTCCTTAGCAAACACTTAAATAACACTTGAAATGTGGCAGTGTTCTAAGTGCTTTGCAAACATTAACTTATTTAATCCTCATAACGACTCTGTGAGGTAGATCCTATGAGGATGCACCTTTTACAGATACAAACTGAGGCAGAGAGAAGTGAAACAACTTATTTGAGAGCATGAACACCCTGTATGCAAGTTACTAAGGATGTCATTATTGTCTGTATACTCTGTTTGTCCTTTTTCATTCAGCCATTGAACTGATATTTGCTGGGGACTTACTGAGCACCTTTCAAATGCTAATTCACTGGAGGTGTTCCTCAATATAAGCTATACCTTGTTTTCAAAATGGCAAAATGTGCTCACTAGAGAGAGAAAAAGAATGGACATACAGGGCAAGTGTACCCAGAGAGAGAGAGAGAGACAGAGAGAGGGAAAGTGAGAAATCACCCCATAATGGGGCGGCCACACCACAATCCCTCCTCCATTTCTCCATGCAGTCAGGACTTGGGGCATGTTTTTCAAACCCCCAGGACCAGAGTTTGTACCATGAACAGCCATGTGGGATCCAGCTCCTTTCACCGCTGGACTATGGTATCTGCCCAGTAATATGTTTTTTTCTTTCTTTTGAAGAGGTTTTCTTTTGCTATAGGGCGCGTGTGCTTGCTAGAAAGACAGAGACAGAGAGACAGAAAGTGAGAAATCACCCCCCAGGGGGATGGCCACGCCGCAATCCCTTCTCCTCCATTCTCCTCTCGGGATCTTGGGCAAGCACGCACACGCACCCGGGGTGAGTTTTAAGCCACTGGGTCCTCAGGATGCAAACCGCGATCGACTACATGGGCGTCCAGCGACATAACCATTACGCTAACTGCTGGGCCTATGTTACGGTAGCCACTGTTTATAGGGCTACTGACTACTTGAAATGCAGAGGGTTCAAGAAAGAATGTATTCTAATTAAGTTTTAAATTGATGTTCCAGTCCATTATTTGAAAACATAGTATGTTTGGAACCACTTGCATCTGCATTTAACCCTACATGTTATGAAATGAAAATACAGACAAGCATTTCCAAGGACATGCTCTCAGACGGAAACATGCTACATTTGTAAAGGGTGCAATAGAGTCAACCCTGTGCACACGTGGTAAGTTGCAGAGGAAGGTGAATTCCACGTGGCCAACCAGATCAGTCTCAGCTGCTGGCTGGATGCCAACACTCACCTGTGCAGGATCCTAACCGCATGGAGAGTTGGAGGAAACCAGGTTCTGTCAGTGGAGTGCTTTCTCTCGCTCTAACACACACCCCAATTGACATTAAAAGGAAAAACAAAAACAGAGGCAAGCGGGCGGTATAATGGTTGGGGCTCTGGATTCCCACATGGAAGACCACAGTTCAAGTCCTGGACCTGGCAACTTGAGGATCACAGCAGGTATGTACATGTGTTCCCAAATCCTGAGAGGAGAATGCAGATAAGGGATTGTGGAATGGCCACCCTCCCTGGGGGGGTGATCACTTTCCCCCTCACTGTCTCTCTCCCATGAGCCCATGCGCCCTATGATAAAAATCTTAACAAATGAACAAAGTACAAGATTACAAACTCTTAGTACAAAAAGGAATGTAAAATACTCCATTAACGTATTGATTACTTGTTGAAAATATAATATCTTGGGTATAGGTAAAATAAGTAATTAAAATTGTTCTCAGGGGTTAGCAAGCATTGTGGAGGTTAAGGCACTAGGTCCCACATAGCTGACCAGTTCCAGTCCCTGAAGGGGGGCTTGAAACACTCTGTGTGAGTGTCCAGAATCCCCAGACTGGAGAAGGGACTGCAGCGTGGCCATCCTCCCCAGGGGATGCTTTCTCACATTCTCTGTCTCTCTCTGGTGAGCGCAGCGCCCTACAGGTGGCAAAGAACCTAAACACTAAAACAAAAATTATTTTCACTTTTCTTAGATATTAAACGTGCTACCGAAAATGCAGCGTCTTATCATCCGTGGCTGGCCCAGTTGCAACAGGCCGCTCTAGACCCCGAGTCCTCTCATCTCTCCACCTGCTTCTCCCTCATGAGCTATGCGGCCCCCACGGGGTCCCGACTCGCGCTCTT
>NW_006202562.1:6131131-6137540 GCF_000334495.1 Tupaia belangeri chinensis | reverse complement strand
CGGAGCCGGGCGGGGACGGAGCTGGCGCGCGCCGGCCTTGGTGACCTCGGCCGTGGCCCGTAAACGCCGCCCCCCACCCCCGCTCCTGCGTGCTCGTGGGTTCGGGGCAGCGCTCGGGCTGCCTCGGGGTCGCTGTCCGGATGCGCTCGGATGATGGAGCGGCCCCGAGCCCACGGCCGGGATGGGCGCCCGGCTCTGTCGCTTATCGGGCAGTGGCCTGGCAGTGACCACCCTCTGGGCGGTGGGCCCCATTGAAGTACCGGCTGCAGTGGGTGGTCGCGAAGGTCGGATCTTGGTCGGTGGCCAAGTATGGGCAGGGTACGTATTGGGCAGCCCACCTGGAGGCGGCGGTTCCGTGTGTGAGCCAGCCGGTGCCCGTGCAGGGGGTGCTGCGGCGGTCCGGGCTGAGGCTGTGCGTTGTGACCCTGGCTCGCAGCCCCGAGCCCACGGCTCTTCCTGCTGCCAAGTCACGCGGGCAGATGCCTGGGAGGCCCTGGGACGCTGTGCGCACGGTGAGGGCAGGTTCTGTGAATTCGCATTAAGACGCATCTGTGATTTGCAGATCCCTTTTTTTTAATAGAAAACGTTTTATTATGGAAATTCCTGAACGTTTAGCAAAGTTAGAAGAACTCCTAGAGACCCAGCACCTCAATCGGACACATTTTGCTACAGTTCGATTCATCAAGTATCTGTCCACTTAATCGCTCCCAGATCCACTTTAAAAATAACAGACTAGGCCCAGCTAGTTGTGTGATGCTGTGCTTGCAGGCTGGGACTACGTGGGAGAGCTGAGTTCAATTCCCTGTCCCACCTAAAAGCCTGGCACAGTGGTGTGGACCTGTAATCCCAGCAGCTCAGGAGGCTGAGGCAAGAGGATTGGCTACCCTGGGCAACAAAGACCCTGTCCAGAAGGAGCTGGGTGGGGTGGTGCACCCCTGGTCCCAGCTGGGAGGCTGAGGCAGGAGAATGGAGACATGACATAAACGTTCCCTTAAAGAACAAACAAGGGCAGTCTAGGAAACTAAGGACCGAGTGGTTCGGATTCCAGAGTGAAGATGATGGAAAGAACTTTGGGGTGCAGTAGCTGGAAACCTTTCAAAGAGGAGGTGAGCCTTGAAAGATGGAGACAGTGTGATAGGTGAGGAGGATGTATGTCGCAGAAAGGCCGAGGTATGGAGGAGAAAACAGGTGTGGGCGGTCTGTGTAGCCCAGCAGTCAGGGACAAACAGGTGGAACTGGACTTCAGCTCTTTCCTTGAGTTTAGACTTGATCCTGGGGAGGAATTTTCGGTTGGGCGGGTCCTGGGCACAGCAGGATAACTCAGGGAACTTGTGACAAAGGCAAGCTGTGCCGCCTTGTTCTGCATGCACATGTCATAACCCACTTAATCCTCAGTTTGTGAGGTGCCAGCATCCCCATCCCGTGAATAATTAAGATGTTGCAAACTCAGGGTGAAGGCGCTGGAAGTGGGAGAGAGTGGAACCTGGAATCCCATCCCAGCCAGGAATCCCCAGCCATGACACTTTGGAAATGCCCTTCTCTGGAAGCCACAGTCCTCCCCATCCAGCTCTGGGGGATGAGAGGTGATTAGAGGAGGGAAACCAGGCAGCTGAGCAGTTTGAGAGGCCATGGTGTGTCCTAGAGATGATGGCTTAGCAGGCAGGAAGCTTCGATTCAGGAGGTGCAGCGTGGAGATGACAGGGGCCTTGAAGCTTCAAGATGAGTCAAGCTTTCGCCTCTTGGAGGATCAGTTTCAACTGAAGATCTAGGAAGGGTTAACACTGTTTTCTGTGGAAAAAGAATAAAACAGGAGGAAAATATACAGACACTTCCAATAAAACATTAGGTTTCAGAGAACAGTTTGACTTTTTTTTTTTAATTTAACTTTATTTATTTCAATTTGACCAGAGAGGGACAGAATGAGAGCAAGAGAGAGAAAGCAAGCTGTGAGGTCTGGGACTCGATTGGTGGTCAGCCATGTGGGAGTCCGGCATCCTTAAGCACCATGCCACCTGCCAGTCCCCGAGAACTGTTTGACTTTTGAGGGTCTTCAAAATATGCCAGTAGGAAGCCTCCCTTTCCTGCCCATCTTCTCCACTTGATTAGGGCATCTGGGGAGAAAACTGAGAATCCCTGTAGTCAGGGGCTGCAGTGTGAGTTCAAAGAAGCAGTGGATCAAGAACATTGCAGTGATTTAACAATTTTTTTTTTCTTGGAAAACCAGCAAGGTGCCTACTACGTCCAGTGCTAGAGACATGGCAGTGAACAAAACAAGCAATCGGTGCCTGACGGACCGTGTTAGAGGGGTAACAGGTGAAATGATGTGTAGAACTTAGCACACAGGAAAGACAGAAGCAGGGAAGGGAAACAGGAAGGGAGTGGACCTGAGTTGTAGATGGGGTTCCGGGAAGGTGTCACCACGGCACACAGACCTGGGGAAGTGAGGGGCTGAGTTACGGGGATACTGGAAGGAAAGCTTCCGGGTAGAGGACAGCAGTAGGGAGGGAAAGGAGGCCGGCGTGGCTGGAGTAGATTGTGAAGGAAGGAGTGTAGGGGGCCCCTCAGACGTCAGCTACAGGGCTGGGTCTAGGTCTGGAGCTTCCCTGACAGGTGTGCAACTCAGGTGGAGAGGTTGGGTAGGCATCTGGCCATGGGGTCTCAGGGCTAGGTCTGGGCTAAAGATAGAAATTTGGGGCCAACCTTATGTAGGTGGTGACAAGCGACCAGGAAACTAGATGATGTCAGTGATGGAGCGAGTGTAGACAGGGAAAAGTTCTAGGATAGTACCCCACGGTGTCCTGCGTAAAAGAAAAGGAGAATGGAGGAGTGGTCCAGCGAAGAGGAGGAGAGCCCCATGGAGGGCCTCAGATACCAGGAGAGTTGCAGGCAGAAGGAGTGGGGCACTGTCAGGAGCTGCCGGGGTCAGGGTGCACCATATTTGTACCTCTCTCCCTGGAATGAAGAACCTGGAGATGCAGAAGAGGCAGAGCTGCAGGAGCAGGGCCTGAGTAGGAAGGGGTGGGACCTCCTTACTTCAGTGTAGTTAATGGGGGGGGCACGTGGGTGCAGGTGCTTCTAGGTGGCCTATAGGTGTGGTTGCTGGGACTTTGGGGCTTTCTGCTTATTGTTGCATTTTCTTTGTGATGAAACAGGAAGCTGCTGAGATAGAGAAGAGCTGTCTGCTGGAGAGTTGGGCAGGACAGACAGGATGCTATACTGGGGACTGGGAGGGTGGCACTGTCGTTCTCCCATGGGCCAGCTCCTGGGCCCTCAGGGCTGTCTCTGGCGCTCTGTGAGGTCATAGCGGCTTTCACGACAACACGCAGAAGGTTTTTTGCCTTTTTCACTCTCGTGCTCTCACAAGTGTGCACTGGGGTTTTCCCAGATTGTGATCTGTCAACAGTAAGCATAACAAACACTTGAGAATCCAGCTGACTACTCCTGAGCCAGACACTGCAGAGTTGTTAAAACGATGCCAGTGTTGTCACTTCAAGGTTTTTTGTTTGTTTGTTTTCAGAAATAGTGATATTTTTGGAAAGTTAATTTATGTTGACACGAGTAAGTAACTTAAACAATTTAAATATTGGAGCCAGCAGGTGGTGTGGTGGTGAAGGACTGGACTGGACTCCCACATGATGGACCATGGTTCAAGTTCTGGACCTGGCAGCTTTCTTTCTTTCTTTTTTTTTTTTCTCTTTTTTTGGAGAGGTTTTTGATATAGGGCATGTGTGCTCGCCAGAAAGAGAGACAGAGAGGCAGCAGGAAATCACCCCCCAGGGGGGATGGCTACACAGCAATCCCTTCTCCTCCATTCTCCTCTTGGGATCTTGGGCATGCACGCACACGCACCTGGTGTGAGTTTAAGCCGCCGAGTCCGGGACTCGAACCGTGGTCGACTACATGGGAGTCCAGCGATATAGCCATTATGCCAACTGCTGGTCCCGCGACTTGCTTTTTCACTTTCCCTCTCTTTCTCGCTCACTCTCCCTCCCTGCTGAGCACATGTGCCCTATAGCAAATTAAGAAATAACAGTAAAATTTTAAAAAAGTTTAAGTGTCAGGGGTTAAACCCAAAAGTTCTGTAGGGTTTTTAGTAACTTTCTTGTGTCACTGCATTCTAAAGCCAAAGGGTTTGATTTAGAGAAATGTAGTTTGGCTGTCTGGCATCAAGGGTCTTAAGGAAGAATTTGAGGAGAAATGAAAAGAGGAGGAACTAAAGGAAGGTTGCTGGTTTTGAGCCTGGCAAAATAGTGGTTCTATTAATTGAATAGGAAGGTCAGGGGACAGGGCTGTTTGGCTTTGGAAGAAGTGTGTCTAAGAATGCTGATTGGGGAATGGTGTGATGGGGTACAGTGGTGAGGCACCAAGGCCTGACTGGGGAGGCTTCCTAGAAGAATTCAGAGTACAGTAATGGAGTGGGGAAGGAGAGGTGGGAACATCGAAGGGCAGTGGGGCAGTGCAAAAACTAAGTGGTAGCAGCACCCACAGTTCAGGGGTGGAATAGAGGGAAAAGCAGACATTGTTAGGAACATCCAGAAGCAGGCTTGGAAGGTCTGTGGTTAGATGCCGCAGGAGGTGACGTTTACCTTCTATTTGAGACACCCCTACTTGGTCCTGAGTCTTATGAATGACTTATTGCTTTAGAAAGTGAAAGGTTCTGATGCATATTTATTAACTGTGAAGTAATGGGTAAAGCGGCAGCAGCAGAGTGAAACTACACAGTGTGTCTTTATTGCTGTTAGAACTCGTTTTGGCCACTAGGCAGTTTAAACCATCTTCCTTGACTCTACAGTTGATTTTAAAGTTGCGGATTAAGCATGTTTTGTTCTCCTTGTAGCATGTTATTTTTAGTTTTAGCAGGTTTATGTGAACTTTTTTTTGTAAACACTGCCTACTGTTGACATTTTTTCTTTTTTTCTTTCAGTAACTTGGATCCACTTACAGAAACTGTATCCTTTAAAAAAGTTAAGATTTGCTAGGAGTGAAGAAAATGGAGAAACAAAAGAAAAAAAATAACTTGAGTACTGAAATATTTAAGAACTTGTGGGTCAGAATACATCATAAACAATTTTAAAAGCATTTTTAAAACAATGGAGAATAAGAGTTGTCCTAAGTCCACCTGACAGTGTGGTGACCTCATACAGCTCTAACTTTACAACCCCGTGCCCTCCGCCCCTCTGCAGTAAGCAGTGCATGACAGAAAGCACGCAGCTCTGCAAGATGGCCTCTTTCTCTCTGGAGGGAGCAAAGTCTGGAAGTGACTAGCAGTCTAGGGTAGGTGGCGGTCTCCTGCAGTCACCGGCAGTTTACCCACTCCACCATTCCCAGGGTGGCCTTGTCTTCCTGCCAGAGCAGACAGCATCACAGCCGTTCACGGCAGCAGACTGCACATGGGAAGGTGAGAGGATCCATCCCTTAACAGGCACTCTGTCCAACCAGTGCCTATTTTGAAATATGCCACAATATCTAAGTCCTTTTTGAGCCTGGAGATGTTCCCGGTTTTAAATTGGGAGTTGTTATTCTGGTGAATAAAGGATTTCTGGGTAACAGCAGTCTCTTACCATGTTCTCAAGAGAAAAATTGGGCAAAGATGTGTAAAGCTAGGGTGCACTGGGTCATGCTTCATGTCCACTGGAGGTGGGGAGGAGGGTTCTGTCAACGGATACTTTACTGAACAGGGCATATAGGAGGCTGAGGCATGTATCAGGAATCCCTAAGAGTTTTGTCTCACCAGAAACCATGCAAGTTATAACCAAAATGAGATGCTGTATTTTATATTTTAAATCTTTTTTTTTTTCAGAGTTTTTTTTTTGCTATAGGGCACGTGCATTTGTCAGAGACACAGAGGGGACAGCAAGAAACCACCCCCTGGGAGAATGGCCATGCTGCAATCCCTTATTTCTTTCTTTCTTTCTTTTTTTTTTTTTTATTGGAAAAATAAATAAATAAATCTGTTTTTAAAAATCAGCTTTTTCTTTGAAAAAATTTTAATGTCCTAAGGGAAAAGTGATTTCTTAACTCTGTTAAGTCCTTCAATGCCTCTTGTTACATAAAATAAAATGTAAACAAATAATTAGTTTAAAAGTTATAGTGTGTTTTACTACTTTTTTCACTAGGTACTTGGTTGCTCAAATCATAACCACATGGGAACATAGGACAGTGGACAGCACTTAAAGAGGTTCACATAAGATTTATTTTTAAAAGTATATGTTAAAACAATAGATAAATGTGTGGCTATATAAATCTAGGTCTTTCTTTCTAATTGTATTAATATGAGTTGTTCTTCAGTAGTAAAATATGTCACTGTAGGAACCAGCAGAGAGTGTAATGGCTGCTGCTGCTGGACTCCCATGTAGTTGACCATGGTTCAAGTCCTGGACCCAGTGGCTTAAACTCACGCCGGGTGTGC
>NW_006202562.1:6102059-6130788 GCF_000334495.1 Tupaia belangeri chinensis | reverse complement strand
TCTGCAATCCCTTTTTTCTTTCTTTCTTTCTTTTTTTTTTTTTGAGAGGTTTTTGCTATAGGCTGCGTGTGCTCGCCAAAAAGACAGACAGAAAGCGAGAAATCACCCCCCGGGGGGGACGGCCATGTCTCAATCCCTGCTCCTCCCTTCTCCTCTCAGAATCTTGTGTGTGCATGCACACATGCGCGGCGTGAGTTTAAATCACCATGTCCAGGACTCCAACCGCAGTTGACTACATGGGAGTCCAGCAATGTAGCCATTATGGTAACTGCTGGTCCCACTGCAATCCCTTCTCTATTCTCCTGGAATTTTGGCCATGTACACAGATGTACCCAGTGTGAGTTTCTTTTTATTATTTTTTTAAAGATTTATTTAATCTTTTTTTCATTATTATTACTATTTTTTAATTTGACTGGAGAGAGACACAGAGAAAACAGACCACCAGGTTCGGGATTTGAACTGTGGGTAGCCATGTGGGAGTCCAGCACCTTAATCACCATGCCACTGCTGGCCCTAACCCAGTGTGAATTTCAAGTAAAAGGGTCCAGGATTAGAACTGCAGTTGACCATGTGGGAGTCCAGCATCTCAACTACCATGCCACTTGCTGGCCCCCCATCCAGGATTTTTTAAAAATGATAAATCTTAGTGTTAGTGGTGTTGAGGTGAAAGGAACATTCTCATAAATTGCTAATGATAGTATAAACTGCTGTAGTCTTTCTGGAATGCTCTTTGGAAATGTACTGTTCAATAATCCCATTTCCTAATAGCTGAAAACAGTAAAAAATAGAAGCAATTTATATTGGGGTTGGCAATTCTGGTCCACTGCCTTTTTTTTTTTTCTTTAAAGAGATTTTTGCTATAGGGTGCATAGCCTTGCCAGTGAGACAGAAAACGAAAAATCGCCCCCTGCGGGGGGGGAGGGTGGGTGACTCGTTGCAATCCCTTCTCCTCCATCCTCCATCAGGATCTTGGGCACGAACATATATGTGCCTGGCATTGAGTTTTAAGCTGCCAGATCTGGGACTTAAATTGAAATCGACTATGTGGGAGTCCAATGATGTAACCATTACACCATCTGCTGGTCCCCCACTGCCTGTCTTTGTAATCAAGATTTTTATTGGGACATATTCATGCTGATTATATATTATCTGTGGCTTTCACAGTTTGAGTAGCTGCGAGAGACCCTGTTGTCCACACCGCCAAGCATATTTACAGTCTGGCCCTTTGCAGAAAAAGTGTGCTAACCCCTAAGTTACATCACAAAAATTATTTACTGCCATAGGATTATAATAATGAAAAGTTAGAATAACATCCATACACAACAGGGAGATATTTAGTAAATTAAGCTGTACTTATGAAGGATTCTAAAAGGTTGTTTTGAGAAATTGAGAGTGACCCGAATGTCCATGCTCAGAACGGTCTTTCAGTTGTGTCTTCACACAAGGCAGTATTACACAGCAGTAATAATGAACTGTTGGTACAGGCAGCAGTAGGACTAAATTAGTGGGTTGTCAGGAAAGTTGTGATGCATTCTTGTATAGAAAAAACAGAAAAATACATCGTGACTTTCCTGACGACCTAACAGAAACAAAGCTGAGTGGGAAAATCTCTACAATTTTCATTTGTCTTTTTCACATTATGAATAACAATATCTCCTTTTTTTTTTTAAACCAAAAAGCTTTTGAAGAATTAAAAAAGTTACTTGGGGTGGACCAGCAGATGGTGTAATGGTTATATCACTGGACTCCTACATATTGACTGTGGTTCTTGTCCCAGACCTGGGGGCTTACAACTCAAGCCAGTTGTTGAAGCCAGCAAGTGGCATGGTGGTTAAGGGTGCTGGACTCCCACATGGCCTATCACAGTTTGAGTCCTGGACCTAGCGGCTTGCTTTCTCACTTTCTTTCTCTGTCCCTCTCTGGTCAAATTAAAAGAAATAAAGTTAAATAAAATAATTCTTAAAAAAAAAAAAAAAGAAAGAAAAATTAACCTTATGCTGGGCACATGTTTATACATGCCCAAGGTCCCGAGGGGAAAACAGAGGAGAGAGGATTGTAGCATGGCTATTCCCCCGGAGGGGTGATCTCTTATTTCTGTCTCTCTCTGCCTCTCTGGTGAGCACTTGTGCCCTATAGCAAAAAAATCTCTCTCAATAAAAAAACCACACACAAAACAGTGTTTTTAGGGACCAGCAGTTAGCATAATGGCTATGTCACTGGACTCCCATGTAGTTGACCACAGTTCATGTCCCGGACCCGGTGGCTTAAAACTCAAACCGGGCGCATGTGCGTGCGTGCCCAAGATTCCAAGAGGAGAATGGAGAAGGGATTGCAGCGTGGCCATCCCCCCCTAGGGGTGATTTCTCACTTTCTGTCTCTGTCTCTGTCTGGCAAGTGCATGCACCCTATAGCAAAAAAAAATAAATAAATAAAACCTCTCAAAAAAAAAAAAAAACCAAAACAAAACAATGCTTTTAGAGAATTCGAAGGACAGAAAAATTTTCACTGAATAAGGGAAAATATTAGATTGCATGTAGATCTACTTAAATGGTGTGCTTCTAGTGACATTTAAAATTTAGAGGAAGAGTCTCATAATCCAAGTAAGCCTATACTTGAAAAGAACCTGTTGGGTCGTGGCAGTTGATGGGTGGCAGGAGAACTGGCTTGCCTCCCTTGTTACGGGTTCTATTTGAGGAGTACTCAAAATGAAGACTGTCACTCAAGAGATTTTGAATAATTTAACACTGAACAGGTTTTCCAGGAATTTTTTTCAACATATGATTGACTGTCTTCTCATAAAACTGCATCAGAAAGAGAACACTAAGAAAAACTATAGGAATGAGTATATGTTAGTAAGCCCACACCAGGGTTGAAATGGCAAGTAATGAACAAATTATTCCGGCATTCAGTCTTTTTATTAAAAAAAATTATTTATTAATTGTATTTATTCATTCGCTTATTTTTAATTTGCCCAGAGAGAGAGAGGTAAAGTGAGAAAGCAAGCTGCCAGGTCCAGGGACTTGAACCATGGTCAGCCATGTGGGAATGTCCAGCACCTTAACCATCACACCACCTGCTGGTCCCCAGGCATTCAGTTTTAATGTACTTGATTCTTTAAGTTAGCTTTTATCTGCATTATTAGAAATTGAGAGTTCAAATTAGCAGAGGAAAAACCTTGGATAAATGTTAATTTTCCTTTGGAAGGACTTAAAGTGTCAAGTGCTGTAAGGTGCATGTGCTCACTGGAAAGAGAGAGAAAGCATCTCCTTGAGGGGATGGCCATCTTCATTCCTCCTTCATTCTCTTCTTGGGATTTTGGGCGTGCACACAAATGTGCCCAGTGTGCCTTTTAAGCTGCCAGGTCCAAGACTTGAACCACACAATCAGTCATAAGGGATTTGGCCATCTTAACCACTGCAACACTGGTTGGCCCAACAATATACTTTTAAAAAATTTTTGTCACAATCTCTCTTTATGAAGAACTTTTCCTGTTCATTGCTTTCATACTCCTTAACAGGATTCTAGTATGGGATTCCATTTTACTTGCAGTACCTCGCCCACTGGCCTGAGTATTTCATCGTTGCAGAGGCACCGGGTGGAGAATTAATGGGTTATAGTAAGTATAATACCACTGGTACTTTTTTTGGCAGGTAGCTAATATTTTAATATACAGATGCTCCTTGACTTACTGTTACATCTGATACACTCACCATGTCAAACCATTGTAGTCAGAGTCCATCTATAGGTTTTAGACTATAGAACTGGAAGTATAATCATAATGCCTATAATATTATAACAGTTCAACAGCTCGCTGGAGTCTCCCGTGTCTTAGGTACTGTGTGAGGCCCAGGAGTCACAGCAGGAAGCCAGAAAGGCACGGCTCAGTCTTAATGATCTCCTGATCTGTATGTGAACTGTCCTATGGCTCATTGGTGCGCAGTGCAGGGATCATAGCTTCATCACTGACTGGCAGCATTACCAAAAACACTTGAGCTATGAATTGTCTGTTGTATGTACACACAGAGTCACATTACACATACCTATGTGAAATGCAGATATTTGAAAAAATACAAACTCTGGTTCTTCATTCCAAATTAGTTGTGTTTTTTACTATGTTGGTCTTTTTAAAATACTTTTTCTAATGGTGATTCTAGAACTAGATGTACAATAGCATTATATTAGTAAGTAACTTTTAACTTTCAAATAAAAGCACTAACCATTAGCTGGATAACCTCAAGTAATGCTTGAAAATTTCTGCTTAGTTTCCTTTATAATAAAGCTATACCAAATGGTAGTTCTGTCTTTATGTGTAAGGCAGCGTATCTAATTCCCAAATGCAATTTTTGTTGGCAGTCATGGGCAAAGCCGAAGGCTCGGTGGCTAGGGAAGAATGGCACGGGCATGTCACAGCTCTTTCTGTTGCCCCAGAATTTCGACGACTTGGTTTGGCTGCTAAACTTATGGAATTATTAGAGGAGATTTCAGAAAGGTAAGGTCCTGTTCTTCAAATACAGTGATTTATGAATACTTTTTATTTTTCTTTGGTGAACATTTAGTAAGATTCTTCCCCCCCCCCCCCCCCCCATGCTGAGTAACTGCCATGCTTTACAGCTTGCAGGGCTTTCACTGCCAGCACCCATAGTCCTTACGGCTGTGCTGTCACGCAGTCAGAGTGGTATTATTGTTCCTATTTTGCCATTGAGAAAAATTAAGGAAAAATAAAGGGTGAGTGGCCTGACAGGACTACACGCTCGGTAACTGCCAGAATCAGAGACAAGCTCTCGAGGCTCCTTGTGTGCCTGGCCCTGTGGCTCTCCCCAGAGTCCTTGTCCACACTGCCCAGGCATTTCAGTAAATTTCCCCTATGCCAAAAGAAAACAGTCATAAGTTATGCTCTTACACCATAATAAGTATTTATGGTATAACACATAGAAGCCATTAGAAAAACATAAATAAGTGGAAAGAAATATTTTTTTTTCATTCTTAAATAACTACAGTTACAATTAATAAGATGTGTGCACCTGTTACTGCATGAGAGGAAACAGTTTTAGGTGAAAAGGAAGTCAACTTTAATCCTCGGGACTTTTAAAAATTCTCCCTATACTGAGCAAGGAAGGGGAGAAAATTTTAGCAATATTTTAGTTAATACGCATAATTAATGGCATATCTGAGTGGGAAAAAGTATTTGGCATTATTGAATAGTAGACGGAGTTAGGGAATGTGTCCTTCTCTGAGCAGAATAATCACTAAGCTCCCCCCCTTCTAAGTTTCTAAACCTCCATTATTTTAGAATAGTTGCCAAGATAGCAGCCGGCAGGTGGTATGGTGGTTAAGGGCACTGGACTCCCGACTCCCCCATGACTGGCCGCAGTTATAGTCTCTGACCCAGCAGCTTGCTTTCTCACTCTTCCTCTCTTGTTCTGTCTCATTCTGGTCAAATTAAAATAAATAAGTAAATAATTAAAGTTAAATAAAATAATTCTTAAAAAAGTTGCTAAGATACAAGTAATCTTTATTTGTATGTATGTGTGTATCACACATACATATATACGTTTTCTTTTTTTTTTTGGAGAGGTTTTTGCTATAGGGCATGTGCACTCGCCACAGAGACAGAAAGCGAGAAATCACCCCCCGGGGGGGATGGCCACACTGCAGTTCCTTCTCCATTCTCTCCTCCTCCATTCTCCTCTCGGGATCTTGGGCATGCACACACACGCGCCCAGCGTGAGTTTAAACCACTGGGTCCAGGACTTGAACCGCAGCCGACAACATGGGAGTTCAGTGACATAGCCATTACGCTAACTGCTGGTCCCCATATATACATATTTCTAACTATAGACATTAAAATAAAAACAATGCATTATTTTCAAATAAGGAGGGAAAAAATGAATAAATTTTATTTTTAAAAAATTCCAAAGAAGAGAAAAAAGAATCCAGGCTGGCAAAACAAAAAGCAAGAAATAATGTTGGTAGCTATGCATCTAAGTATTATCACCGATTACAGCAATAAATGTTAATAAACTAATGACTCCAGTTAAAAGACAAAGGCTATAAGGACTATATTCTATTTTTAGAAAATACATGTAAAGATTAAAGATACAGAAAGATTAAAAGCAAAGAAATTTTTAAAATTACCACTGCATGTTCTTACAAAAACAAAGTTGGTTTACTTATTGTAATAGTTGCATTAGAGCTGAATAATTACTACCAGAGTAAGAAAGGGTCACTGCATATTGATAAAAGATTTAATCTATCAAGATGTAAAAATGAAAAATTCTCTGTAGTGGGGCTGGCAGGTGGCGTGGTGGTTTAAGGTTCTGGACTAACACATGGCCAACTACAGTTTGAGTTCTGGACCTGGTGGCCTCTCTCTCTGGTCAATTAAAAAATAATAAATAAAATTAAATAAGTAATTCTTTTAAAAAAATTGTACCCAGAGCCATAGACTTAAAAGTAAAAATACAAAATTTAACAAAACTGTAGTGAAGTAGACAAATTATTATCGGAATAGGAGATCTGAACATGCATCTTTCCAGTTGATAGAATGATTAGACAGAATAGGGTAAGGGTTTAGAACAGGGTCAGCAATCTTTTTCTGAGCTAGAGAGTAAATATTGAGGCTTTGTAGGCTACTTAAAATCTGTTGCATTATTTATTTATTTATCAATGTTCAATATTATAAAAACCATACTTAGCTTGAGGGCAGTATAAAAACAGTTTGCTTCAGGGACCAGCGGATGGTATAATGGTTATGTCGCTGGACTCCCACGTAGTCAACTGCAGTTCTAGTCTTGGACCTGGTGGTTTAAAACTCACAGTGGGTGTGTGTGTGTGCATGCCCAAAATCCCAAGAGGAGAATGGAGAAGGCATAGCTGTGTGGCCTCCCCCTATCCCACTGGGTGACTTCTTGCTTTCTGTCTCTCTGTGTCTATGGCGAGCACAGGCACCCTATAGCAGAAATCTCTGTAAGAAAAACAAAAAAACAAGTTGCCATAAAGAATTTTTATGTAACCACACATCTTAACACAAATAAAGCTATGGCTTCTTTGGCAAACCTTACCAGCATTTAAGAAATAATGACTTCTAATGTCAAAATTACAATATGTTTTATAGAGATGGAGAAGAGATTGAGGCATGACCATACTTCATTGTGTGTTGGGGGGGTGGTGTGGTGGTGCTTTCTCCTCTCTCTCAGGAGTGCAAACACCTCTGGCAAAACAAAACATCAGGAGCGAGTCAGTTATAAAAAAGAACAATTGTTATTTCTGTAAATGCAGTAAACTTTATAAAATCAAATATTCATTCTTGATTTAAACAAAAACTGTTGGCAATTAAGAATAGAAATTTTCCTTAATCTAAAAAAGAATGTATCCACCAAAAATTTATTATAAAAGTAGTTAATGGTGACATGCTGCTGAAATAATGACTTCTAATGTCAAAATTACAATATGTTTTATAGAGATGGAGAAGAGATTGAGGCATGACCATACTTCATTGTGTGTTGGGGGGTGGTGTGGTGGTGCTTTCTCCTCTCGCTCGCAGGAGTGCAAACACCTCTGGCAAAACAAAACATCAGGAGCGAGTCAGTTATAAAAAAGAACAATTGTTATTTCTGTAAATGCAGTAAACTTTATAAAATCAAATATTCATTCTCGATTCAAACAAAAACTGTTGGCAATTAAGAATAGAAATTTTCCTTAATCTAAAAAAGAATGTATCCACCAAAAATTTATTATAATTTGGAGAGGTTTTTGCTATAGGGCATGTGCACTCGCCACAGAGACAGAAAGCGAGAAATCACCCCCCGGGGGGGATGGCCACACTGCAGTTCCTTCTCCATTCTCTCCTCCTCCATTCTCCTCTCGGGATCTTGGGCATGCACACACACGCGCCCAGCGTGAGTTTAAACCACTGGGTCCAGGACTTGAACCGCAGCCGACAACATGGGAGTTCAGTGACATAGCCATTACGCTAACTGCTGGTCCCCATATATACATATTTCTAACTATAGACATTAAAATAAAAACAATGCATTATTTTCAAATAAGGAGGGAAAAAATGAATAAATTTTATTTTTAAAAAATTCCAAAGAAGAGAAAAAAGAATCCAGGCTGGCAAAACAAAAAGCAAGAAATAATGTTGGTAGCTATGCATCTAAGTATTATCACCGATTACAGCAATAAATGTTAATAAACTAATGACTCCAGTTAAAAGACAAAGGCTATAAGGACTATATTCTATTTTTAGAAAATACATGTAAAGATTAAAGATACAGAAAGATTAAAAGCAAAGAAATTTTTAAAATTACCACTGCATGTTCTTACAAAAACAAAGTTGGTTTACTTATTGTAATAGTTGCATTAGAGCTGAATAATTACTACCAGAGTAAGAAAGGGTCACTGCATATTGATAAAAGATTTAATCTATCAAGATGTAAAAATGAAAAATTCTCTGTAGTGGGGCTGGCAGGTGGCGTGGTGGTTTAAGGTTCTGGACTAACACATGGCCAACTACAGTTTGAGTTCTGGACCTGGTGGCCTCTCTCTCTGGTCAATTAAAAAATAATAAATAAAATTAAATAAGTAATTCTTTTAAAAAAATTGTACCCAGAGCCATAGACTTAAAAGTAAAAATACAAAATTTAACAAAACTGTAGTGAAGTAGACAAATTATTATCGGAATAGGAGATCTGAACATGCATCTTTCCAGTTGATAGAATGATTAGACAGAATAGGGTAAGGGTTTAGAACAGGGTCAGCAATCTTTTTCTGAGCTAGAGAGTAAATATTGAGGCTTTGTAGGCTACTTAAAATCTGTTGCATTATTTATTTATTTATCAATGTTCAATATTATAAAAACCATACTTAGCTTGAGGGCAGTATAAAAACAGTTTGCTTCAGGGACCAGCGGATGGTATAATGGTTATGTCGCTGGACTCCCACGTAGTCAACTGCAGTTCTAGTCTTGGACCTGGTGGTTTAAAACTCACAGTGGGTGCGTGTGTGTGCATGCCCAAAATCCCAAGAGGAGAATGGAGAAGGCATAGCTGTGTGGCCTCCCCCTATCCCACTGGGTGACTTCTTGCTTTCTGTCTCTCTGTGTCTATGGCGAGCACAGGCACCCTATAGCAGAAATCTCTGTAAGAAAAACAAAAAAACAAGTTGCCATAAAGAATTTTTATGTAACCACACATCTTAACACAAATAAAGCTATGGCTTCTTTGGCAAACCTTACCAGCATTTAAGAAATAATGACTTCTAATGTCAAAATTACAATATGTTTTATAGAGATGGAGAAGAGATTGAGGCATGACCATACTTCATTGTGTGTTGGGGGGGTGGTGTGGTGGTGCTTTCTCCTCTCTCTCAGGAGTGCAAACACCTCTGGCAAAACAAAACATCAGGAGCGAGTCAGTTATAAAAAAGAACAATTGTTATTTCTGTAAATGCAGTAAACTTTATAAAATCAAATATTCATTCTCGATTCAAACAAAAACTGTTGGCAATTAAGAATAGAAATTTTCCTTAATCTAAAAAAGAATGTATCCACCAAAAATTTATTATAAAAGTAGTTAATGGTGACATGCTGCTGAAATAATGACTTCTAATGTCAAAATTACAATATGTTTTATAGAGATGGAGAAGAGATTGAGGCATGACCATACTTCATTGTGTGTTGGGGGGTGGTGTGGTGGTGCTTTCTCCTCTCTCTCTCAGGAGTGCAAACACCTCTGGCAAAACAAAACATCAGGAGCGAGTCAGTTATAAAAAAGAACAATTGTTATTTCTGTAAATGCAGTAAACTTTATAAAATCAAATATTCATTCTTGATTCAAACAAAAACTGTTGGCAATTAAGAATAGAAATTTTCCTTAATCTAAAAAAGAATGTATCCACCAAAAATTTATTATAAAAGTAGTTAATGGTGACATGCTGCTTTCCCTTTAAAATCAGGTATAAAATGAAGACATCTACAGTCAGCTCCTCTTCAGTGATTTACTAAATAGCATAAAAAAGCAAGAAAAATAAGATATGATTGAGAAGAAACAAAACTGCTACTTTGCATATATGATTGTCCGAAATAGAAGCACTACAAGAATCTACAAATAAATGTTTAGAATTAATAAGTTAGCCAAAGTTGTTGAATAGAAAATCAGTATACAAATGAGTTGTATTAGGGCCAGCAGGTGTCGTGGTTAAAGGCGCTAGACTCCCACATGGTTGACTTGGTTCAAGTTCTGGACCTTGCTTTCTCACTTTCCTCCTCTCTCTGATCAAATTGGAAAATAATGAATAATTTTAAAAAATATTATTTTATTTAACTTTAATTATTTATTTTTAATTTGATCAGAGAGGGACAGAGAGAGAAAGTAAGAAGCAAGCCGCCAGGCCCAGGATTTGAACGATGGTTGGCCATTTGAGAGTCCAGCGTCCTTAGCCACCATGCCACCTGCTGGCCCCAATAAATAAATAATTTAAAAAGAAAATCAGCTGTGTGGGAGCAGCAGGTGACATAATAGTTACATTGCTGGACTCCTACATGGCTAACTACAATTTGAGTCCCAGACCCAGAGGCTTAAAGTTCATGCTGGGCGCATGTGCATGCATGCCCAAAATCTTGAGAGGAGAATGGAAGAGAAGGGACTGTGATATGGCCATCCCCCCTGGGGGGGTGATTTCTCACTTTCTATCTCTCTGTCTCTCTGGTGAGTCCATCCACCCTATAGCAAAAAAATGTCATTAAAAAAAAAAACTATTTCTGATTGTATTATATTGTATTTCTACATATACAAACAGTAAAATTTAGGGAAAATATCTGCAATGACTCCAAAAAAAACACCAAAGCACTTAAAAATCTAATAAAAGCTATGTAAGACCTCTCTGGTGTTAATAAAGCTTTATTGGGAACATTAAAGTGGCCTTCCTGAGTGGAGGGATAAATTACCTCCGTAGGCTAGAGTATATTGTAAAACTGATAATTAACCAAGATGAATGTAATTGTGGTCATCTTTCTGGTGAGTGCACGTGCTCTATAGCGAAAACCTCTAAAAAAAACCGTATCATAGGGATAATGACAAACTACACAATGGAAAAATATACTTGAAAAGCATTATACAGTGTTGAATATCCAGAACACAGAACTATGGCTGGAGGAAAAACTCTGTAAAAGTCCAGTAAGTGCTATACTGGCTAGCATACACTAATATATTCAGCCTCATCAGTAATCAGAAGTGTAAACTCACATCACACAGAGATACCACCATAAAGCCGGCAAAAATATAAACATCAGATGCACCACACCTTGCTACTGTGGGAATGGAGTCTTACCCACTTCTGTGGGAGCATAAGTTGTACATGTAGGTTAGAAAACAATGCGACATTCTCTAGTGAAGAGGTGTACATGACTCTGTGACACGGCAATGACACTCCTAGCTGTAGATGTTAGCTATTATTATCATGGGACACTTGACAGAAGTATTTATAGCATTCCTTTTTAAAAAAAAAAAAAAATTGGCTATGGGAGCATGTGCTTGCCATAGAGAAAGAATTGGAGAGTGAGAGAGAAAGCACTCCATGGGGGGATGACCACTCCATTACCCCTTTTCCTCCATTCTCTTCAGATTTTGTGCACACATGCACCCAGTGTTGTTTTTTAAAGATTTCTGCTATAGGGCACTTGGCAGAGAGAAATAGACAGCAAGAAATCATTCCCCCAGGGGATGGCAATGCCACAATCCCTCTCTGTCCTCTTCCTGGGATCTTGGGTACGCACACACACGTGCTCAGCATGTTTAAAGCCACCAGGTTCAGGACTCAAAACTGGTTAGCCATGTGTGAGTCCAGTGATATAACTGCTACCCCATCTGCTGGTCCTTCCCACCCCATGCATATCTTTCAAGCTGCCAGATCTGGGACCTGAACCACGTGGTATGCCAGGTGGAATCCAGCCACCTTAACCACTATGTCACCTGACTGGCCCCATAATAGCATGGTCACCGATAATAAAAGCAGATAATGCATATCAGTAAGACTGGATGACGTGGCTCTCGCAGTACTGACTGAGGCAATTGTGAACATAAAGTACAATTCCATTGATAGGAAGTTCATCCACAGAAGATATGAAATATACCAGTTGGTAGATCTACATCAGAAAGGAAAGCGATGGTGGTCTGGTCCTGGGGGTTGACATGAAGACCTCTGGGTGAGTGGGGGGATGCTATGGACCACAGGGACTGAGGACTTCAGGGCTACAACTAGTGTCCTGTAGCTACTCCTGTGCCATGGGCACATGGGGTGCTTGCTTCAGTCTCCCACCTGTACACATGGGTGAAAACGTCTTATCCTGTGCCTAATGTGTAAAGTGACCATATCAGTTACTATGAATTTTTTTTAAAAACAGGCAGGATTGTAAAAAACAAACACTTTTGAGTTTCTCTTGTAAGGAAAAACATATTGTAGCTTTTGAAGTACTGGCATAAAAACACAAAGTTATCTTTTTGTACGGAAAAATAACATCACAAATATTAAGTAGTAAAAATGTGTTGTGATGGGATCAGCTGAAAGGGTCTGTTGCCAACATTCTGTCAGACAAGAGTGAAACCAGGTGGCGGTGTCTAAAACTAAGTATTTACTTTCCGAAGTTCCTAACATTCTGACATTGTCTTTTCTTTTTTTTTTGGCCAAAAGGAAGGGTGGATTTTTTGTTGATCTCTTTGTGAGAGTGTCCAACCAGGTTGCAGTCAACATGTACAAACAGCTGGGCTACAGTGTGTACAGGACGGTCATAGAGTACTACTCAGCCAGCAATGGAGAGCCTGATGAGGACGCCTACGGTATGTGCCCTTGTATGGCAGTGTCCCCAAGGGGAAGCTGGAATATTGACAGCCAGTCTGTAGACTGAGATATTCAGATGTTTTGATAAATCTAAAAAGATCATATTTGACCTTAATATTTTTAATCTCCTAATATTTAATTCAGGCTACTGAGTTTGTAACCTGCCTTTACAAGCTCATTAGTAATTATACCAATAATCAATGGCTAATTTTGGTAAGCTACCATTTTATTATGTTACAAGCATGTTATAAGCATGTTATTTTAGTAAGAGCATTTGTATGATCTGAATCTGGGTAGTTTTGTTAACATCTGGTATACTTAAAGTTGGGAATCTGAAGTACACATATTTATTAATAAATTTATAAATACGTTCTCTTATGATCTGGTGTGGGGGAGACAAGACAAACCGATTATGGGAACTTTACCTAGGCACTTTAAATTTGATATAAAATGTTTTGATTATTTGGGTGTTTACACTGAACTTTGCTTCCTAACAGACATGAGGAAAGCACTTTCCAGGGACACTGAGAAGAAATCCATCATACCATTACCTCACCCGGTGAGGCCTGAGGACATTGAATAACCATGGGCAGTGGTTCTTAGGCAGATGCTCCGGATATTTTATGGACAGTATTTTTTTCACTGGATGATCTTGGAGCTCGTTAGGAGAAAAGTCATCATTTAAAACCTAAAAGTATAGGTTATAAATTTTAAGTCTCATTGTTTCCAGTTAACAACGTCCTACCTGCGAAAGCTGCACTGTAATAAAATTCAGTCAAGACGCTGCTAGGTGGAAGTCAGCGTTCTACTGTCATGGCTCAGCATACTCACTAAGCGCTACGGAGAGGACTTGCCCCAACCTCCTAAATTCTGTGCCTGAGAACCACTGCTGCATACTATAAATATATATATATACATATATATATTTTATTTTGTATTGAACCAATAATTGAAGCTTTAAAAGCATATATGAAATGTATAAATCTAAAATGTATAATAAACACATTGTTGACTCTGAATGTTTTCTGAAAGTTTGTTGCTCATTTATAAAACTAGATCAGGATTATGAATTTGAGACATTGACTTACTTTGATTTGTACTGAACAGAGAGATAATGTGTGAGGTGGAGGGAGACAGGTATTCTCGACAGGGTCTCACCACCATGTATGGATATCCTGTCCCAGCCTCTCAGCCAGCTAGGACCACAGGCCCGCAGCACCACACCCAGCCTGATTAGCTGGGCGGGAACCCATGGGTCTCAGCCACCCAGCAGCGCCCTCCCACTTGTATCACCGCTAGGCTCTGATACATCATTTCTGGTAATTAAGATTTTTATTTATAAATAAAGTTCTTTTGTTGTTGTTAGGTTTTTGCCATAGGACATGTGTGAGACAGAGAGGGAAAGAAAGAAAGAAATCCCTTAGGGGGATAATTCTACAGTCCCTTCTCCATTCTCCTCGCGATTTTGGGCAAGCATGCACATACATGCCTGGTGTGATTCTCAAGCCAACGGGTCCAGGACTCGAACCTCAAGTCGTTCATGTGGGAGACCTTTTACCACCATGCCACCTGCTGGACCCTATAAATTATTTCCTTTTTAATGTAGGGAAGCAATTTATTCCATTATAAGCACTTACATATTAGTCATGGCGAGTAATAGGTCTGTTTTTTATTTTGCTGTTGTTTTTAAACTTGGGCCTGTAAAGTGTTTTTTTTTTTTTTTATGTAAAGAATTACTTATTATTTTTCACATGAATTTGCCAGAGAGAGAGAGGCAGAGTGAAAAAGCAAGCTGCCAGGTCCTGGACTTGAACCGTAGTTGGCCATGTGGGAAGTCTAGTGCCTCAACCACCGCGCCACCTGCTGGCCCCTGTAAACTGTTTCTTAAATGCACACATGAAACAATCCTGGCCCAGCATACCTGAGCTTCCTCCTTACTGCTTTTTAAATTTTTCCCAATTTTTTTTTTTTTAAGAATTATTTAATTTTATTTACCCATTCATTTAATTTGAATTTTGACAGAACACAGAGGCCGGGGGTGGGGGTTAGGGATGAGAAAGCAAGCTACCAGGTCCAGGACTCGGACCATGGTTGACCATGTGGAGTGTCAAGTGTCTTAATCACCATGGCACCTGTTGCCTCCCCCCCACCCCTGTTACCCCCACCCCCGTTACTTTTCTCACTGTTAGCCTTGGATCTTTAGCTTCTCAGAGTGATACTTGGCTTGTTTCTGCCTTTCTAAGTATAAAAAGATGTGGATATTTTAAAAAGTAGGGAACAGAATCTAATTCCTAAAGAAAGGCCATATGACTAGATCATGTCACCTTTCATCACCTGTAATACTTGAAAGTAATTCAGTGAGTAAGAGTAACTGAAGAAAAATCCACAAGCAATGATTTAAAAACTCCCTCCTCTCTTTTATGAGTGGGAGAGACACAGAAAGGTATTCGTGACAGGGTCTCACAACCTCTCAACATTTCTGTCCCAGCCTCTCAATGAGCTAGGACTGCAGGCTCGGGCAATCATACCTGGTATGTTCAGTTTGGCCTGGAACCGAACCTAGGTAGGCCTCCCTCACAGCTCACAGCCTCCCAAGCAGCAACGCCATCTGCATCACCATGGCGGAGCCAAGCGTGTATATTTGAAAGGACTGACTGGTGGAGTGGAGGGCGGGAAAGAAATCAATCCTGTACGTTCTCCCTTCAAGCCTTTTACACATCCTTGTTACAACTAGACAAGTCATTAGGACATGATCACCAACTTTTTCCTTATGCATCCCTGGAATATAAACAAAAAGTAACCCTGGAAGACTAATTATATTAGCACGTACACTAGCATCTTGACCAGTTTTCACCTCACCCCTTGACTCTTTGGATTTAACCGAAGGATATTAAAATCACAAATTCTCTTCCTCACTGCCCAGCAGACCTTACTACCCAAGTCGGCTGATGTGGTATGCCAGCGGCTGACACCGGGCCAGTGACTCAGCAGTGAGTGAAAATAGACTGCCTTCTCTAATAGTCTTTGTTTCTGCCCTCAAGCATCATATCTTATTTTCAAGATAGAACTGAGTAGCTTTTATTCCTTTGGGTCAATAATACATTTGTACATTTAATAATAAATCTGCTCTGTAATGATCCTTAGAAGAGAAAAAGTTTCAAACATGAAGTTCCAGCCCTTGGGCAATGATTAAAAGCAAGAAAAAAAAGGTTGCCAAATACAGGCCAGGCTAAAGGAAGTAATCCCTAATCAATCAGTTCACGCAGTATTTCTTGTTGAGAATATGAGCAAACTATCAGCAGTCCTGTGTTGCTTTATGTTTCATTACTTAGCATACTGTTACTTTTTTTTTTTGTCTTTAAGAGAGAGGCAGACAGCCCTTACAGGGTCTTTATGGGGCAATCTGCCCCCAGTCTCAACTAGCTCGGATCCCCAATTGGGCCTTCCTGTGCTTCTGGCATGTACAGAGAGGATCCAGGATGTAAATCCAGGACCTTTCCCAGGTGCTTCTAGCTTAGGTGGTGGTGGTTTTGTTTTAAAGTTAAGTTTTTGCTATAGGGTATGGTCATGTGCCAGAGATGGAGAGAGAGAGATACTACCCCCTGGAGAGAAGGCCATGTCATCCCTTCTCCATTCTCTTTGGATTTTGGGCATGCATGCACATGTGCCCAGCATGTTTTTCAAGCCACTGGGTCTGGGATTGGAACTATGAAGTCAGTCAGATGGATCCAGTTGCCTTAACCACATCACTGGCTGTCCCATAGCTTACAGGTGTTTTTGACATATGGTCTAAACCAAGGGTAGATCTAATGTGTTATGTGTTACAGCAGACACTCTACTGTAGCATACTGAGAGGTGTTTACTGGTACTCTAGATAGTAACTCCACTGTCCACTGAGTTTGGGGAAAAATAGGACGGCATCACTACTGGAGTCTTACAGCGTCAATCTATCAAAGACTCTAAGAAGCCTAAGTTATAGGGAATCACAACAAGATTTAAGCCTTAATTTAGGGTTTCTAAAACTTGAACATGGGGCATTTTTCATAGCACACGTGTAAACAAGCTATTAAAGGCTCAACTAGTTTGGGGTACACCTTGCTAATATGGTCACTGTAAACTATTTTCCAAATAATTTTTTAAATAATTATTTAATTTTTAATTATTCATTTTAATTTGAGAAGAGAGAGAGGGAGGGAGGGAGGAAGGGAGGTAGTAGGAAAGTGAGAAAGCAAGCCACCAGGTCCAGGACTTGAACCGTGGTTGGCCATGTGGGAGTGTCCAGTGCTTTAACCACCATGCCACCTCCTGGTCCCCCAAATAATGTTTTTAAAAGCACTATCAGGCCAACCAGTGGTGTAGTGGCTAAGGCAACTGGATCACACATGACCAACGACATGGTTTGAGGATGACCCAGCAGCTTGAAAAACATGCTGGGGGGGACCAGCAGTTGGCGTAATGGCTATGTCATTGGACTCCCATGTAGTCAACCATGGTTCGAGTCCCGGACCCGGTGGCTTAAACTCATGCTGGGCGTGTGTGTGTGCATGCCCAAGATCCTGAGAGAAGAATGGAGAAGAAGGGATTGTGGCATGGCCACCTCCACTGGGGGGTGATTTCTTGATTTTTCTCTCTCTGTCTGTCTCTGTCTTTCTGGCCAGCGCACGTTCCCTACAGCAAAAAACCTCTCCAAAACAAAACAAAAACATGCTGGGCATGTGCATGTGCGCCCAAGATCCTGAGAGAAGAATGGAGGAAAAGGGACTACAGCATGGCCATCCCTCCAAACTATAAATAGAAACACTATCAAGAAGGTAAGACTCTTTAGATTAAATTCAAGTATATTCAATTCTACAAAGAATAAACATAGTTAAGGTGGATGGGAACAAATACTTTATTAAGTACTTAGTATGTACCAGGCTAATTCCTTTTCTAATATAATACTGAAAGCATTAGCCCATTTTATATGTGAGGAAACTGAAAATAAAGCTTAAGTTATGTAGCCACAAAGTGGCAGAGCTGGGAATTGAATCAAGTATGTGTGACTCTGAAGACATGGAAAGTTACAGATTTCAGATGAATATATAAAATACCCAAAGGAAGACAACAAGCATGAGGAAACTACTCCTGAACAGAATGTAACCTGAAAACTAAGAAAGCACACTGAAAGTCTCTAAGTCCACCTAAGACAGACACTAAGCCGTACCTTAATTACATTTCCTGATGCACCAAATGGACAGCATTAGAAAAGTTTGGACTCAGTCAGATAAAGAAATCCAGCAATTAAAAATTCTTTGACTTGAAGTTCCCCACCCCTACCAAACCCAAGAGCATTTTAGAAGTAATTAAAAAAAAAATGTTAAAAATTTCAATCAATTCCTTACTGATGAAATATATAAAAAAACTTCCAGAAGTCACAAGAGTTCCAAACTATTAATTTATAAAAATAAAACATTTATCCATATGAAAAAACGATCAGGATTCAGTCTCATCAGTGTCCTTATCTGGATCTTGCTCAGCAGCCTCCTTTTCCTGTTGCTGTTTCTTCCAAAGTTTAGCCATGGCCAAGAGTTTGAGGTTAGGTTGGTTGGCAGCATCTTCTGGAAAGATGTAATCATAGTATTCTTCCCAGCCTGCATCAGACTACAGAAATAAAACTATTAAAAAACAAGCAAACGTGGCCAAAATATGTTTTAGTTTAAGTGGAGAATTTTTACTGGAAACTCAGAGTTCAACTTATTTTCTTCTTACAAATCATCACAGTCTACTACACAAAGAACTAGGGCTAGATCTAAAAGCCTGGAAATGACTAAGTACTGCACTGGCCTCGATGCAACTGCAGCTCACGGGCAGCTGAACACCTAGTAGAAAAAGTTCTAAACATCTAAGCACAGTTTCTCTATAATCAGCCAAGAATATACAGGGTCACTGGGAAAGTCATGGTGCATTTTCCATTAAAAAAAAAAAAAAAGACATGACTTTCTTGATGACCTAATATATTAGGCATCTCCAACTCAGGTTTAAGATTTTTAATTTTTGAAGACTTTTACTTAATATTTACCTAGTAACGAAAGGCACTATTCCGACTCCCTGCCTCATATCTTCACCTCCTACTGGTCACTGATTGCACTTACCAAAGACTGTACTAACCAGCCCTGCTCTAGTTCAAGCTTCCACTATCACTTGGTTAGCATTCCAAAACAGCCTCCTGACAGGCCTTCTTCCTTCAGTTTAAGCCTCTGAGTCTGCCTGTACAATATGCCAGCAACCTGGGCATGCTATTTTATACATAAACTTTCACTGATTCCTACCAAACTTCTATTGGCCTAAAAGCTTTTCCCAGAGTGGTCCTATCAGAAAGCTGTTTCATTTCCCTCCACACTTAATGCCCTCGACACAGGACATGTCATGTAATTCTTGGACCCGCTCATCACCAAGAAGCCTTTGCCAAATCCCTCCCACTCTTCACCCCCGGCTGGACCATACATGCTGCCCTGTGTTTTGTAACATACTACAACTGTCTCTGTTCTAATAGTGTACACATGCACCTAATATGCATTCTGATAGTGTACATACGCACCTGATATACATACATACCTGATATACATACATACCTGATATGCATTCCAACAGTGTACATATGCGCCGAATACACATATGCACCTAATATGCATTCTAAGAGTGTACACATGCGCCTGATACACATACGCACCTAATACGCATTCTAAGAGTGTACACATGGCACCTGATATACATACATACCTAATATGCATGCTTATAGTGTATATGTGCATTGAATATACATACACACCTAATAAGCATCCTGCCATAGGGCGGGCGCCACCGCGTCCACACCTAATAAGCATTCTAATAGTGTACATATGCACCTAAGTGTGCACATTTCAAAGTCAAGATGCATTTGTACTCATTTAACAGGAGGTGAGGCTCTGGGGACTCAGTTCTTACCCCATCATCAGTCTGGACCTTCCTTCTCTTCTTGACTTTTTCTGGCATGAGTTTATCAACTCTCTCCTTATCTGATACTGTTCCAAATTCATCTTCGAAGCTTCGCCAAGATTCCAGCAGCATAAGTCTCTCTTCCTTTTCTTCACAGTTTCGCATAGTTTTGTTGGCCTCTTCATAAATTTGTCTGCATTTAGCCAAACTTCCTTCTTTCCCTGAAGACAACTCAAATTGAGCAAAACTTATCCATACCTAAAAGAGCATTATGAAATCAAATTAGCCAAGTTACTCAGAAGACAGTACTATAATAACTGAGCTAATTTCTAGCTTATTACACCTGAATAAAATGGGTTCATCTCTAGTGTTCCATAGAATATAACATAAAACACTTAAAATACAGAAATAAAATATATTCCTCTGGACTGCTGACTCAAGATCAAAGATCACCTCTAAAGCATGGAATACCTTGACGTGCTGTGTCCGCTGAAGCAATCGCCGGTAAAGATTTCGAGTTCTTTCAGTCTCTTCCTGCTCAATTTCAAAATCAATATATGATTTCCAAAGCACCTAAGAAAAACAACTAAATAGGTCAGTCTTGACATTTAGAATGCAACACCCCCATTTAAAGACCGAAGCACAGCTGAACTCTCATTCTAATGTCCATCCAGGGATACGGTACTTTTCCTGAACAAAAACCAGACTGCATGTGGTGTTATACAAGCCTGCCAATCCGTGGTCAGAATTCTAGATTATAGGAAAAAGGCCTTAGATTTAGTTTTCGGTTTTTAGAATTTTCTAATGCTTGCCTTATCAAGGAGAGCTGAGAAACCTGCCAAGAGTTTCCTAGGTACTCTTGCGATCCTGACATATGCAACTGAACTCCCCCCGGGGGAGGGAAAAAAGTCCAGATTAGCCAGTATGTCCATTCTTCCCTGCCCCGTAAATTCCTTGTTATTTGAGTTCAACTCAACAAGAAGTCACTGAATAGCTGCCCTCCTGCTCGGAGCAGCTTGTCAGAGCACAAGGTTGAAAAAAACTGGAACCTGCCCACCTAGGAACTGGCAGGCAGAGGCGCTAAGGAGAACTGATGGATCCAGTGCTACAGGAAGCGCTGCCCTACGATGGTCAGTGGGGCCTGACCTGTTACACGCAGGGTGGGTGAACTCTGAACTTGGCGGTTCTGAGACCCATATTGGTCCTGTTGTGGTTTGGTGCCCCCTAGTGGCTTCAGCCCAAGCGGGCCCAGGACTTCCAGGACACTGACAGCAATTAATTGCAGCAACATCCTGGCTAGAAGGAGCCTCGTTTTGTTGGCCCAATCCAGACAAAAGCCTGCTAGCAGAACATGGGGCTGCAGTCCCCCCCTCCGTCTCCCTACTCTACACGGGGTTGCCTGCTGGTTCTTCCCCTGTCTGGCCTCCTCTTCCCTATCCCCTTTAGCCTTTCCTGTTTGGGAAAGGGAAGAAGAGGGCCCATCATCTACCTCATTATATGCCAGGTCATCCTGGGTATCATCCTGGGATAAATACTGTGCCCTGCTGTCTAACTAGAGAGCTGTTCCCTGCAGCCTGCCTTTCTATCCCACAGAAAAATCCTAATCTGAGTAGAAGAGATTTTAGGTCAAATAATGTTTTTACTGTAAAATACACACACATTTAGATGGCTATCTAGAGTGAAAACTAGGTGTGACTTCAACTTGAGATCCTTACCTCTGGCATGTCTAAGCGTGGCTGGCTGATGGCTAATTCGTAGATTGCCCGGGCTCTTTCAATATCACCAAGGATCGTCTCTAATTCTGCAAATTTAATCCAGGAAGTACAATTTTCAGGTCCAAATTCCAAGAACTTTTCATAAAGCTTCCGGCATCTGTCAAACTCTCGAAGCTGTAGCTCCAATTCTATATAAACTTTAAATAACTTGTTCTTTGGACATTTGCCTATGGATGTTCCCTGGAAAATAAAATGGTTAGGTCATGGTGATACCTCAATGGTCCAGTTTAAACAGAGCCACCACCTACCTGTCCTAGGGGCCGTTTTCTGCTGAGGAGGAACCTGTAGAGTCGACAGCGAGCTATGTCCTCCCTCTGTGGTACCACACTCTTCAGACTGGTTCTTGACTGAAGGAAGAAACCTCTCTAATTCGTTCAGCTGACTGCAGGCCTACGCTCACTAGTACCTGTTCTGCAAGAGGTAATGTTCCAGAACTGTTTGGATGACTACTTTGGATTTTAAAGTTTCTCAAGATCTAGAGAATATGGAAGTCAGATGTATAGAACCTCCTACAGACAAAAAGGTAATCAAAGAATGAAATCCTTGTCGTTACCCATAGCCAGGGCAAGGGTAGCTTATATGAAGGACAACTGCATTTAAATATACATTTAGTACTATTGAGACATTTCAGAATAGTTTTTAAGAGGAAGGTGCATTTAATACATAAAAATTTTGTACAAGATCAGACTAATTTTAGCCTGAGGAAAAATCTAGTAACTGGTAGCTATAATGTTTCCAGTATTAAAACAGAATGTACATTTGCCCTAGGTAATAATAATTTGAACATTGTGTCTAGTGTTTTTCCCCAAAGCTTACACTTTCTAACATGTCTCAGGCTACAAAGGCATATCTCTATTGCTTTATTCGGAACTGTATAACTGCAAGCACTAAAATTTTAACTTCCTTCTCATAAAACTTAATGAAGCATCTCAATTCTTCCTTTACTTACCAGAGCTCTCCTGGCAAATGGTAAATTTTTCTGTCTTATTTCAAAGCGTGCATACAGAATCCACATTTTGGCAAATGTGAACTAGAAAACAAAATAAAAAATATCTAGCTTACAGGAAGCTAAATTAAATTAACCAAGGGCCACAGGCAATTACATCTGCCTAAAACTTCAGAGTGAGATATGTTTTGCTTATTTATTTATTTACTGTAAAATTTATTTTATGAGATATTTTCTTTTTAAAAAATATTATTTATTTATATTTATTCATTCATTTATTTTATTTTGACCACAGAGACACACACATAGGGTGGGGGTAGGAAGAGGGAGGGAAAGTGAGAAATCAAGCTACCAAGTCTGTTACTTGAACTGTGGTTAGCCATGTGGAGTGTCCAGTGCCTTAACCACCACACCACCTGCTGGTCCCTGTTTTGCTTATAAATAAGCAGAGATGACTATATTTATTTCAAAAAAGCTAAAGGAAAAAAAAAAGAAAAAAAATCCAACCCATATGAGAATCTAGGCCTTTACTGTACTTCATGACACTATACAGTCTCTGCTTAGAGAGGCTTTGCTTTGCGGGCATGCTTGTGAGCGGGCAGAAGATCGGACCTCTGGAAGGTACCTCGGCCAGCATCTCTACAGAAGGAAACATACTTTGTTTCTTGTACAGGGCAAATGTCCATCCGTGCACGCACTCACTCACTCGGTGGCCAGCAAGCCTAGGTATGTGCCTCCCGCACACCTGGCATGTCTTGGCTTGCAGGCCTTTCTCCTTCCACTCAGTATTCATATTAGCCCACTTCTACCTTATCATCTATATTCTTCATCTGCCACTCAACCCAGGTAGGCTGTCCTCTGAAGCAGACGGACGGTGAGCTGTTTTCAGAACCGAGAAAGTATATCTCACTTTTTTTTTTTGGGAGGGGGAGACTTTTGCTATTGGGCGGATGGGCTTCCCAGAGACACAGAGAGTGAGTGAGCAACCTGCCCCCTGAGGGGACGGCCACGTCACAATTTCTTCCCTTCCATTTTCCTCTCAGGATTTTGAGCATGCATGTACTTACGTGCACCTGATGTGAATTTCAAGCCACCAGGTCCAGGACTCAAACTGTGGTCAACCATGTGGGAGTCCATTGCCCACTATTCCACCTGCTGGTCCCAAGTGTATCTCATACTTATTTATGCTTCCCTTAGTGCTTAGCACTGGGAAATGTTCAAACAGTAAGTATTATTCACTAGTAACAAAGGAAGATTTTAATCTGTTTGGAACTGAATATTTTAAGGCAAAAATACCTTTTTGTGAGGAATTAGTTCCAAAGAGGCTTGATACACCTGTCTTGTCCTCTCGGGATCCTGTATTAGAATGAGAAAATTTTCACAAAATAGTAAAGTCTGTTAAAAACACTAATTGTATTAGTTACTCTTCTTTCTATACTAAAACAAATGGATGCTCCCAAGACTAAATTTGCTTTCACAAGTAGCCATTTTTAAACTCTGATTCCATTTATGATGAAAAGTATGAACTACATTTGGCCAACAAACTTTGGTTTAAGAATCACCAATAATATAAGCTATCAAACTCTGAGCACTTCTCTGCAGAAAGGCTTCTTGCCTGATAGCAGAAACAAACAAAGATGTTTCAGAGTCTGAGATCAACAGCAGAATGTGAATATTTTCCTGTTAACTTTATCTGACCAATTTCCAAAATGCCATTTCTTTTTTGCTAAAAGCAAAAACGAACAACTTAGCCATGATTCCTATCTAAGAGAAAGCCCAGGAAATTGTACGCAATAGTAAAGACTGGTTCATCGTTCCCTTTCAAGTTCCAGGTGGTATTTGTGCCTTAGGGTTTAATGCAAACAAAAAATCCACCTTATCTGTGACCATAACAACCACAGACAGTTAAAAATGTTATAGAGAAAATGTCACTGTATGGCTGAACAGAGGCCTAAAAGAATTTTAAATTTTTTTAAAGAATTATTTCATTTTATTTATTTTAACTTGACCAGAGAAGGACAGAGTGTGAGAATGTGAGAAAGAGAGAGACAGAGAGAGAGAGAGAAGGCAAGCCACCAGGTGGTCCAGGACTCAAACCACAGTTGGCCATGTGAGAGTCCAGCATCCCCAACCAACATGCCACCTGCTGGCCCCAGAGGCCTAAAGGAATTTCAAACTGAATTTGTCTCCAGGACTGTGAAGACCAGTTACTACCCACCGCAGGGGAGCACAGTGGAGCGTGAGGAGACCACTCAGAGCTGATGTGCATGCCCATCCTTACCTTGGCCTCCAACTCTTCATAGAGCGCGTAGTTGATCCAAAGATAGATGTAGCGCTTCCAGTGTCTCTTCTCCTGGATGGGTGGGACATTGGCAATGGCTCTTTCATAAACTTCCCGCACAGTCTCAGCTTCTGCATCGCTTTCCACCAAGCGCAAGTAATCAAACCAAGCGTCATAATTGTGCGGATTAGCCTAGGAAGACAATCAGCTATTAACAGTTTTATTTTAAGGAATGACTTTATTTAATTTTATTATTTTTATTCATTTATTTTAACTTGACCAGAGAGGGACTAAATGAGAGAGAGGACAGAGAGAGGGAAAGTAAGAAAGTTAGCCATGTGACCAGGTCCGGGACTTGAACCACTGTCGGCCATTTGGGAGTCTAGCATCCTTAAGCACCACACCACCTGCCGGCCCCAGATATTTATAGTTTTTAAAAACAAAACCAACTATACTTGCTAGGCTCTATGAGCTGACAGTAGGCCCAAGACTAAGGAAATCCAAGTGTGGCTAGCTTGCCTCTTCTATCAGCCTTGAAACCGAGGCACCAGGAGGCTGATTATTCTAAGGCACAGATCAGGGACAGCAACCCCTGGCAGCCCGGCCTTGTGCTTATGCACTTTATTCTAGCTGGTATTGATGAGCCATTTCAGTTATCTGCTTAGTATCCACCTACACCAGACTCACCTTCACTTCCTCTTCATATTGGAACCTCCGTTTGCTCACGATGATATCTTCAATACCTCGCCTGTCGCCAAACTTCTTTTCAAAGATAGTGTAATTTTTGAAGAGTTCTTGGGCTTCTTGTTTCGAAATTCTATCCAAGGCATACTTGTAGATCACGCGTACCCTTTCAAACTAAAAGCAGAGAGAATGATTACCTTCTGTAACACAACATTCTTATCCTAGTCACAATTTGGAGAGTAATTATGACAAAACGTTATTTGCAAGAGTTAGATTTTGAGGTCTCAAAATGTCTAAAATAAGATCTCTCTTCTCCCTTTTGTGAAAGGTGGTTTCAGTGAAGATACCAGGATGGATGACATTCTTCTCTGAGTGCCACAATTAATACCGTCTGCCTGACACTGCCAGTTGGATGTCTACTGTACATCACGAACAGCACAGGTCCAAACCTGAGCTTGTTTTCTATCCTCCCAAGCCTTGGGTGTTCCCATGCTTCCTATCTTAGTCAGCAACACCTATAGCCACTCACTTGCTCATGTCAGCAACACCGGGCAAATTCCTGCATTCCTCCCCTTTTGTCATTCTCCATGCATCCGTCTTCAACAAGCCCACTACTTCCATCCCTTTAACACAGTTCTTCACTTCTCCCCATTCCCCGTGCCAACCTAGCTCCATTTCTTACCAGAACCATTTCAAAAGTCTCCCTACCAGTCTCTCCCTGATTCTACTTTCACTACCTGCTCCATAAATTAGCCAGGGGCTTGTTGTACAATGTGTCATATCCGATCACTCTTTCACTCAAAACCCTTCAGTGCTTGGCCCAACAAGAGACTCTGAACTCCTAAGCAGGATCTATTCCAGATCTGTATTTGAATGGACCTCAGCTTACTTCTCTCAATTCTCTTTAAGCTAATTTAAGGGATTATTTTCCACATATATGTACTTGTGTGTATATACCAGAGATTTTCTTCCATATACACTTATGCATGTCCATATATGAGTGTGTATCTTTGTATCAATAGATAGTGAGTGGGTGTGTGCATGTAAGAACTGACATATTTGGGGGGACATCTCTTGTTTTCACTCTAAGTTCCATTTACTTTTCTGAGGGTTTTGGGCTTTTTACCAGGTTAATTAACTAGAAAACTCTTTAATCAGGATGCCTGGTGACTCTCAGTTTTACAGACATTCATATTTAAAGGCTTCATTTTCTTCCTTCCTTTTTTTATTTTTAAAGAGATTTTTCCTACAGTGCCCTAGTATATGCTTGCTGGAGAGATAGAGACAGAGAGATAGAGAGTGAGAAATCACCCCCAGAAGGGATGGCCAGCCTGCAATCTCTTCTCCATTTTGGGCACACATGCACATGCACCTGGCATGAGTCTGAAGCTGCTGGGTCTAGGACTCGAACCGCGGTCGACTACAAGGGAGTCGTGACATAACCACTATCCCATCTGCTGGTCACAAAAGGCTTAATTTTCAAACAAAGCATAACAAAATTACGATAGTTAGATACGACCTATAATCACTCAGTTCCCAATCTGCATCTTAGTGATCTATGTGTGCTGCTTTCTGTGAAAAATTGTATTTATATTTTAAAAACATTTTATTCAAAGATAAATGATAGGAAAAATTAGAAATTAGTTCCCTGTACATGAAGTGTAACCTTTTCTAATGAAGCCTCTATGCTTGCTTACTTCTTTTTGGTTTTCCTCAAACTTGGCAAAGGCGACGTACAGATGTTCATCCATGTGCTCATCCCCAAAGAACTCAACAGCTCTCTCGTACACTTTCCGCGCATGTGCAAAATAAGCATGCTTCTCTTCAAAGCGCGCATACTTGATCCAGTTCTTCACATCAGGGTGCACGAGGACAAGTGCGGGGGATTAAGGAAATACCAAACACAACAACATGGTCTAAAACAGTAACCCCAAAACCAAACCAAACCCAGAAAACCCCAGTAAGTCAAGCTCCAATGCCAGGGACTAAAACACATTATAAAGGGTAGATATAAACTGTAGCCTTTTGTTCTTTACCATGCCCCAGTGCTCAGTCAAGATTTCAGTAGGGTCTAAAACCAGTCTGGAGCCAAAACAAAACAAAAAACAACTCTTCAACCTTGGTTACTAGCTATTTGATCTTACATAAGTCACTTAACTCATCCCAAACTTGGTTCTTTCATCTGTACATATGAGAAAATAATACATGTTCAGAATCTGAAATGCTTGGGACAAATCTGTTTAGATTTTTGGAAAACCTAGTAATAAGTTATCTTGGGATGAAATCCAAATCTAAGCACAATTTGTTTATATTTCACATTCACCTTGTATACATAGCCTAAAAATAATTTTATACAATTATTTTTGTATTAAGGATTTTGACCACAACCTGTCACAGGAGATCAGGTGTAGAATTTTCCACCTGTGGTGCCATGTCAATACTTGAAAAGTTTCTAATTTTGGATCATTTAGGGCTTCAGATTTTCTGATTAGGGATGCTTAACCTGTACCAACCTTACTGGATTACTGCCAGCGTTAAATGAGAAAAAGTACACGTAAAGCTCTTAGCATGTTTTCTGGTGAAAAGAACATGACTGATAAATGGTGCTATTATATGCTCAATAACATTAATCTCTGAACTAACGATTAAGGAAAAAATCAACATGCCATGGAAAGGAAAGTGCTATCCACAGCCAAATGGGAGTCTAGAATTGTCATTTTATTTCATTATAGGATATATCTATTTTTAATTTATTTTCTTGGAAGCAATCATTAATTTTTAAAATCTGTGAAGTCCTTAGCCAACACCTGTTGTGTAGCAAGTACTATAAAGCCTATCAAACTTAGTTTACTTATTAAAACAAGTAGAGGTAGAAAGTCCTAAGGAGTATATAATACAGTTGATTCTTATTCTGCAGTAGTTATGTTCCATAAGTCACTGCAAATACTTAATTACTGAATACTGAACCATTGCTCCTAGGGAAAACATGTATATTCATGAATTGCACATAGATCATAATCTTAAATCCTAAAAACAACTCACCCTGGTGATTGTATTTTCTTCATTTTATAAGAGAAAACGTGATTTGGAAATGCTAAGGTACTGGCCAAAGGCCACCCCACTAATACGTGCCAGAGTGGGGATTTAAACCATGTCCAAGTAGCCTACTGTGGAGCTTGTTACGCAGCCCTGGTCCCTCCCATCTGCACCCTCTGGGCATCACTGTGTGAGGCTGGGACAAGGAAGCAGTGTTTC
>NW_006202562.1:6095920-6101913 GCF_000334495.1 Tupaia belangeri chinensis | reverse complement strand
TGCTGAACCTCAGCTGGGAATGTGTACACTAGGGGCCTCAAATTTCTCACTGTTCAGCAAATGTCTGCAAAAGTGCTGCAACTGCTGATGTGGGGGCTACAAAAACATTTTAGCAATATGAAATCTGAATAATATGGATCGACTGTACTTCAGTTTCTAAAAGGGCTTTCATGCATATTATCTGACCTTCACAATCAGCCCGCCATAGGTACTTTTATTCTTGTTTTAAAGAAGAGGACACCAAGGCTCAAAGGAGTTAAATGACTCACTGGATCCAAATAGCTGGTCAGCATAAAATCTTTGGATGAATTCCAGTAATGGTGCTAATAAGAAACACAACCCTTAGAGAAAGGACAGAACTGGGCCCAGCCTTGGTAGCATACCAAAGTACAGTGGACTCGGATCCTGGCCTGGTCTACCTCAAACATGCCAGGGTCGGACATGCATGCCCAAGATCCTAATGAACTGGAAGAAGTGGACTGCAGCAGACAAGAGGGTGCACTACTCTTTCTCTCTCACATGCACACACTCTGTCATAAATCAAATAAACTTAAAAAAAAAAAAAAAAGGAAAGGAAAACAAAAACAGAACTGGCTAGAGCAGCCAAGGCCTTAACAAATCATTTTTCGCAAGGAACCACACAGCATTAGTGCCAAAAATATAAATAAGCAAAGGTCTCATTGAAAAGACTCAAACAATTACGCAGATCACAAATGTTCATTCTGACCAATCAGCAGCCTTACAAAATATTTATGTAACGCTGAGGACACCTGCATTCTTGTCTCCTAGCCTAATGTTAACGACTGTGTGTCCTGGCCACGATGACATCTCCATGGGAGGAGCGTCACCCAGGACAGTAATGGTACCACTCATATCTCCTTCAAAGGATATATCGTTCATAGATGGTGCGGGCCCGGTCCACCTCTTTGTATCTCAGCTCGAAGTTGATGTAGGAGTGCCAGGCTTGCTCCTCGGGCTGCCATTCCATCCAGCGCTCGAACACCTGCCGGGCTCCAGCGATGTTTCCCAGCATCTCCTCCATGTACGTGTACTTATACCTTTAACACAACCACCCATAAATACCGGCTGTGGTCAAAATGACTGAAGCAAAAAATACTTCGGCCAGTTCTAGTTTTTTCTTGGCTCAAAGGGGGAAAAAATTAAGCTTTTCATCTTTCCTAAAAGTTAAATTGAGCATATTTTCTTAAAATACAAATCTAAAAAACGATGGGCCATTGGGAAATAGGTAATTTTTCTTAAAAACTGCCTATTGTAACAAGTTTCTTATGCATAAAAGGTTGTCATCAATGCTATAGTTAAGATCACATCACTATTAAATATTACGACTTTAAGTAGAATATGGGACGTTAAAAAGTATTAAAGTACGTACAAAGAAAAGCAGGACGGAGCCAGGTGGTGCTGCAGTGGTAACGTGCCTGGACTCACATGGCAAAGGTCCCGGACTTACACTCTAGGACCTCTCTGAGCACAAGGGCATGTGCATACACCCATGATCCAGGACACCTGGGACTAGGGGTGGATCATTATGTGGGGACCTTACTGGGGACCCTTCCCTTCCTCTCATGGAATAAGCCATTTTTCTTAAGAGGTAGGATGCAACATTAAATGTATACAATGATTATACCTAGGTATATAAGGTAAATACACAGAGATGTGGGCCTTTTCTAGTCTATAAAAATCTACTGTCATTTGGTCAGAAACTTACCAGAACTGGTTGACTCGCGGGAGTGTAGTTATGGCTCGGTCCCAGATATTTCGAGCATGGTTGACCTGGCGATTCTTCATTTCCATTTCTGCATATTTCAGCCAGAGTGTAATATTTCGATAGTCTACATCCAAAGCACGCTCGTATATGGATCGAGCCCTTAAAAGCAAGATTTGAAGGGCATCAAAAGTGGTAACATACAACACATGGAGCAGTTATTTCAAACTATCCACAATGCCCTGCTATTTTATTAGCTGTCTACCATAAGCCAGCCTGTAAGTATTAAAAAATGAAGAGGGGCCAGCAGGTGGTATGGTGGTCGAGGTGCTGGAGTCCCATATGGCTGACCATAGTTTGAGTCCTGGACCTGGCGGCTTGCTTTCTCACTTTCCCTTTCTCTCTCTCTTTCTCTGGTGAGTTCACATGCCTTATAGCAAATTTAAAAAATAAATAAAATGAAAAAAAAATATGAAAAGAGAAGATGTTCTTAAATACCTTAAAAAGTCTTGTTACAGGGACAGCAGACAGCATAATGGTTACGTTGTTGGACTCTCAGGTCATTGTGGTTTGAGCTTAAGACAGACCTGGCAGTTCAAAACTCACGCTGGGCACATGTGCATGCATGCCCAAGATCCGAAGAGGGGAATGGAGAAGTGATTGCAGCATGGTCATCCCTCCTGGGGATGTCTGTCTGTCTCTCTCTAACCCTCGTGAGTGCTTACACCCTGTAGCAAAAAGCTATTTAAAAAAACAAAACAAAACAACAAAAAAAACTCAATATATCCAAACCCTAGGACAATGTGCTATTCCAGCTACAGGAAGTGTTCTGGATGGCAGACCCATCTATAGACCCTCTCTTTGTCTCTCCCCTCAGGCTTGCGATACCACAGTGCCCCTGAGGCCTCTCAAAGAACACTAAGGTACCATGGAACAAAAGCTGAAAATTAGTAACCAAAGGCATTCTCTTTTACCTGTGCCTTTTCTAATTTGTATCTGTTAACTGGTGACATCTTTACAATCTTTACAAAACTACAGTTTCAGCACTTTTACCTTTGAATCTCCTTCAGACTTTCTTCCCATTGTGCGTATTTTATCCAGTTACTAATCACAGTTCTGTTTTTCCTTATGTTATCTTCAAAAGTCTGGAAAGTGGCAAAAAGGGTCAAATTAAAGGAAAAATAACTAAAAAATGATTATCATCCTTTGCCTACAATAAGCCTGTGTTCTTGTTTAAGAGAAATTATATCCAGGAATCCTTGAGGAGTAAGAAACGCACTACAGAAGGTTATAACCACAAGTGTTTCGTGAAACTCTTCCATGTGAACAAAAAAAGAATTCATATAAAGAATTATTAGCAGAACTGTGGGTATTTTCTCCTATTGCCCATGACAATTAACTGATACTTTAATATGCCCTATACTTTTAGAAGATATTACCCTTAAATCTTTTCAGCATTCCTCAGAATTTCATATATAACTGAGAGCAAAAAATAAATAGACATAAAAAAGTAAGAAAGTGGTTTAAAATAGTCTTACATTCTAGAGAAATGAAGTCAAATCAGATCCCAGGGTCTTCTCATAGCAGTTTTCCCAGGACTGAACTTTTTTTTTTTTTTTTTTTTTTAAATTTGCTACACGATGTACGTGTTCTCTGGAGAATGAATGGGAAAGTGAGAAAGCAACCTGCATAGGGGATGGTCACACCACAATCCCTTTTCCTTGCTCTCCCTCCCCTGGGGGCCTTGGGCATATACATGTGCCCTGCATGTTTCCCAAGCGAATGGGTGTGGGATTTGAACAGTCATGTGGGCTCCAGTGGCATTAAGCACCATGCCACTGGCTGGCCCTAGGTCTAACCTTTGAATACAGAATGTGGTAGAGACAGAAGCTCACAGCCGAACCTGGCTCAGCCCACCCATTCCAGATGTCAGTTATTTCACCCACCGAACAGGTAAGCCTGCTAAAGTTCTACTTTTTATCACTGAAAATTATGTCCTTGATGGATTTAATTTCTGTATACTTTAAACAGATAACTTAGAGCAGATTTTATGAAACTCAATAAAAATGCAATTATCTGGTAAGCAGAAGTTACATTATTTATGCAGCTAGGGATGCTAACCTCATTTTACCTTACAGACTCTGGTAACAAGGAACTTTTGAAACAGACACATTCTTAACTGCTTAAGAGAGATCACAGGGACTGACCTTCCTTTTCCTTAGTTTGTAGTCATTTAACTCTTCTTCATCTGTGATCTTCTGTTGAGGTGGAGGCGGAAGAAGCTCAAGTTCTCTTTCTTTAGCTTCTCTTAAGAGTTGCTCAGCAGTGATCTGTACTTCAGCGGGGGCTTTATTTTTTACCTTTTATGAAAGAAGACATTTCTATTTTTGGTGGACACTCTTCACACAAGGTTTAAGAAACCAATACGCTTTTTATGATGTGTCAGCACAAGGCTCTTGTTACATGAAACATTACCATTGCTCCATGAGACTCAATAGAAAAATATAGTGTATTTTCTACCATATACCTAGTGTCTATTACAAAACTAGATGTAAATGTCTCAAGGGAAAAAGGCAGCAAGAATAATAGCAAGTTTTCCCTTTTTATTTTATTTATTTATTTTTTTGGAGAGATTTTTACCATAGGGCACATGTGCTCGTCAGAGATACTGAGAGAGACAGAAAGTGAGAAATCACCACCCCCCCACCAGGGAGGATGGCCACGTCACAATCCCTTCTCCATTCTGCTCTTGGGATTTTGGGCACGCACACACATGAGCCTGGCATAAGTTTCAAATTGCCAGGTCTGGGACTCAAACTGTGGATGACCAAGTGGAAGTCCAGTGCCTTAACCACTATGATACCTGCTGACCCTGCAAGTTTTCCCTTTTAGATGAGTACAATAACAAATGTTGAGGCTGTCCAAGTACAATTCTTCTATTATTATTATTTTGCAAAAATGTGTGCTCACCAGAGAAAGAGCGAGAAAAAGTAAGAAATCATCCCCTGGGGGAATGGTCACACTGCAATCCTTTCTCTTCCGTTCTCTTCTTGGATTTTGGGCATGCAAGCATACGAAGCACATGGCATGCTGCTGGTTTTGGGACTCAGACTGCAATCTGCCATGTGAGAGTCCAGCACCTTAACAACTACAACACTTTCTGGGCCCTAAGAATAAGTCTTAATAGAGATTCTGCTTTATCAAGTTACGTACACCACATACTTACCTTATATTACTTTTACTTAAAGAATTCTCAACTTTTTTTTTAATACCATGGGGTCTGGTCACAGCACAATTCCCTTTCCTCCCTTTCTGTTCATAATGATCCTGGGTACAGGGGCACATGAACCTAGCACGTTTTCAAGGCACTAGGGCCGGGATTCAGACTGCAGTCCACCACATGTGATCTGGATCCCTCCACATAGTCCTTAAGCACTATGCCATGGGCTGGCCCTTGGACTCATATTAATGTCCCAGTGGATCACTGGGTTTGGATGTTCATGGCATTTCCAGTCGAAGTCAAGAGTCAATACATTGCCATTGTTAGACTGTAAGCGCCTTGAGGTGTTCGAGCTGCGCTGTCCAACACAGGTGAGACGGGCTGTAAGTGTAAAATACACATTCGTCCTAAAAAGACCGAGTATGAAAAAAAGAATAAACTACCTTGTTAAACTTTTTTCATATCGATTACATTTTTAAATAATAATATTTTGGACATACTGGATTAAACATAATACATTCTTTAAATGGCAATCACCAGCTTTCTGTCTTGCAGTGTTTTGCTTTTTAATGTGCTTATGAGAAAAAATTTAGATTGTATATGTGGCTTACATTTTACTTCTATCGGAGTGGTGGTTCTCAATGTAAGTGTATGGAACTGAGTATAAGAAATCTTATTTAATGCCACACGTGGGGTGATGATGATGAAGAAAGGTCATCTTTAATGAAGGATAAGTGCTAGACACTGCTTCATATGCATTACCTCTGGGATCATCTAAACAGACATGGGGAGGTCGAGCTCTAGTCATCCGGGCTGGATAAACAGACTGGAGCGAGAGTATCGGCGGCGCCTGGGGACAGACTGCCACCTGTTAAGCACTTGCTAGGTTATCAGCCATCGATGGACATCTCTGAAATGCCACAACACGACTCCTGCCATCTGCTCTCATCCCTCCATTATCAGGTGGGTAAGTCACGGACTAAACCACACCAGTCCGGCAGAGCAGACCCCGCACTCCCCCGCCCCGGGCCCCACGGAGGCTGCAGCGCT
>NW_006202562.1:6079993-6095806 GCF_000334495.1 Tupaia belangeri chinensis | reverse complement strand
CCACGCCCAGCCTGCGCCCTCGAAAAACTCGCCCCGACCACCGCAGCGCCACAAATCTTTCCGACAACAACCGGGATGCCGGAACCGGAAGCGGAACTCGCCGGCCTAACCTTCGGCCTCCAGCACGCACCGTGACGGAGCAGCGTCGTCTCCGTGGCAACCGCCTGCGCGTCCCCCTCGGCTCGGAGCGCAGCTTGGCCGAGTGACGGGCGAGGTGGGTATCGCGGCGGCCCAGCAGGGACGCTGGGCTGGGCCAGGGCGGCGAGGAGAGGAGAGCAGGCCGGGGCTGCCGCGCCCCTGGGGTGCCCGCGCCCTAGAGCTTTCCTGGCTTTGTCGACCCTGAGGGTCTGCCGCCCGGTTCCCGCTTCCGCACGGCCTCCCAAGTAATCAACTCTAGGCATGGAATTAAAATGGATCTTGGGACCAGTAGATGGCGTAGTGATTACGATGCTGGATTCCTAAGTAGTTAATCAAGGTTCGAGTCCTGGACCCGCAAAATCCACCCTGCACGCGTGTGCGTGCGTGCCCAAAATCTCTACAGGAGAATGGAGGAGAAGGGGTTGCGGCGTGGCCATCTCCCTTCACTTTCTGTCTCTCTGGAGAGGGCATGCACCCTGCGACAAAAATCTCTTTTAAAAAAAAAAAGAAAGAAAGAAAAAGAACCTACGGTGTTTTGAAGCCAGATAGTAAAGGGGAAAAAATGAACGTAAATGAGCTGAGAAACTAGCAAACCACTCTGGCTTGTGATTAAGAAAGAAATGTTTAAATTCTCTTTAAGTGTGTCCTAATTACTTAAATTCTCTTAGCCTCTGTGTCAGCTACAAATCCCGGATAGTATATCTGTGACTAGCGTTAAAGAGAAACACCTAAATGAAATGCTGCGGTTATGTTAGGTGGTATAAAACTTGGCCTGCCTGCAAAAATACATTCATCAAATGTGTGGTCGTTAGGATGATTTTTTTTTTTTTTGATAGGCTTAGTTTTTTGGAGTTTTATGTTAACAGCAAAGATACAGGTTTTCCCCAACCCCCAGAGCACTGAATGTACACACACACACACACACACACACACACAGCCGCGTACACACATGCACAGCCTCCCTACTATCAACATCCCCCACCAGAGTAGTACATTTTTACAACTCACGAATCTACATAACAGCATTATCGCCTAGCGTTCATAGTTTGTGTACGGGTTACTGTTAGTGTCGTACATTCTACAAATTTGGGCAAATGTATAATGACACGTACCCACCTTAGAATAATTTTGTTTGCCAGCCCTTTAATTCACCTCTTTTTAATTGTCTGGTAATTTTAGTTCAGCTTTTTGTACTTTCTGTTTTTATAGGTTTTCATCTTAGGGCACATGCACTTGCCAGAGAGAGAGAGAGTGAGAAATAAATCACCCCCTAGGGGAGATGGCCATGCTGAAATACCTCCTTCTCCATTTTCCTCCTGGGATCGTGGGCATGCATGCACACATGCCCGGCATGATTTTCAAGGCACTGAGTCGGAGATTTGAACCACTGTCAGCCATATTGGAGTCCAGTGACATAACCGGTACTACATCTGTTGGCCCCAATTTAGCTTTTAAAAAATCATCTTTGCTATTTTTCTTTTTTGCCAGAAATACTTATTTAGATAAACCTGCGCATTTACTTTTTTAATCCTCCAGCAGTTTATGTTATATTCTACATCCTCTGATTTTAATGTATTCTTCCTGAAATACATTTTCCTAGCTTTTGCACCCAGATTCTTTCTTTTTTAAGAATTATTTTTATTTGACTTTATTTATTTATTAATTTGCTTTAAATTTGACCAGAGAGGAAGAGTGAGAGAGATAGAGAGAGGGGTACCAGCAGTTAGCGAGCGTAATGGCTATGTCGCTGAACTCCTAGGTAGCCGATTACTTAACATTTCTGTGCCCTAATAGCCTTTTCAGTATAGTTTCTTATACACACCTCTAACACTACTGGTTTAATTGTAATATAAATATTTGCATATTTTTCCCTCTATTAGACTGTGTACTTTCTGAATCAGAGCTCATATCTTATTCATAAGTGATTTTTTCATTTAAAATTTTATTTATTTATTTTTGTAATAGTGTGCATGCATGAGAGAGAAAGAGAGAGAGAGAGAGAGAGAGGGATGTGAGAAAGCAAGCTGCCAGGTCTGGGATTTAAAGCGTGCTCGGCCATATAGGAGTCCAGCACCCTCAACCACCATGCCACCTGCTGGCCCCACACCCAGGTTCTTTCAGTGGTAATTTTTTCATTCTTTTTTTTTTTTTTTAAGTTTGACAAATTTATTGGTGTTTTAGTAAAGGCATTTGTTTCAGTCACTTTTCTCTCCCACTTGACCATTAGGTTAATATTTCATTTGGGTCAAGAAAAAAATGTAGGAGAGGGATGTTATTTTAACACACAATAAAATGGACAAAAATGGACCATCTACCTAAATGAAAGTTAAAGTTGAATTCCTGTATCTTGACATAATTAAATCAGGTAAACACTAATAGTTCTATATGTATTTCCATTGTTTTACATTTTACCTGGGGTTTATTCTAAACTTAAATGCAAGTGAACCAAGTGTTAGGAATATACATAGGCTGCTTCTCTGGATTTACTACCTAATAAAAAAAGTTCAGCTATTAGTTATGACCAATATAATAGTCTCAAACTACCTCCAAATTGAACATTGTAGGAGTTTTCAGGGAAATCACTACACACTATATGTTTTAGTCTGTGACCATGCTTTTAAAGATGCTTATAACTCATATTAAAGAGAAAATTCATATACAATAGAAAAACACTATATAATAATATTACATTATACACAAACCTAACAAGTGTATGTGGTGAGAAGTTCCATAAAGTATGTTTGAAGATGCATTTTCTCTCCATTTTCAGTACCTAAAGTGTGCTTTTGAGAGGCCACTGTCAATACATATATATGTAAAATAAGCCATGTACATGTACCAATAAGAAATCCTGTAGGAAATTCAGTTCAGATTGGATTTCACACGTTAATAATTTAAAATACAAAGTTACAGAAAGTAATCTTGTTTCCATCTTCATACAATGGTAAATTTTCTTTTTGATGTTTATACCTTTTAAAAAGAAAATAGCCAAATGCTTAAAAAATATATATGTATATGGAAATTTTGGGTGGTGGTTTTTATTTTAAAAGAAACAGCTTCCTTATGATTTGCCTCCAGTTCTGTTGGAAGTGCTTACAGGACCTGGCTAATAAACCAAACCAAAAGAAGCACATTCAAAATCCTGATTTACTGTGGTAGCAAATGGTTGTTCATTGAAGACAAATGAAGGTAGACAAGTCTCATTAAGGTGAAGTGGCCTATTTGAAATATTTAATTTATATAAAATTTTTATTTTTTTTAAAAGAGCTAAGCTTCTATATTCACTGATAGCAATGCAATACCTAGTTTATGATGACTAGAAACAAAACAAATGTATAAGGACTAAAACTAGAAACTAAATTTAGTTTCTGTCAATAGTGCAGTAACATGTACCTCTCAATACAGTACTCCCTCTCTCTATAAGGCTGTTCCTGGGAGCCAGACAGTTTAGGTAATGAGGGAGTTAAGGTTGAGTTACGGCTTGCAGTTATTTTTTTTAAAGAATTATTTTAACTTTGGGGACCAGCAGTTGGCATAATGGCTATGTAGTTGATCGCAGTTTGAGTCCTGGACCCGGTGACTTAAACTCACCCCGGGAACGTGTGCATGTGTGCCCAAGATCCCGAGAGAATGGAAGAGAAGGGATTGCGGCGTGGCCATCCCCCCTTGGGGGGGGTGTGTGTGATTTCTTGCTCTCTGTCTCTCTTCTGTGTTTCTTTCTGTCTTTCTGTCAAGCGCTCATGCCCTATAGCAAAAACCTCTCCGCCCCCCCCAAAAAAAGAATTATTTTAACTTTATCATTATTATTATTATTTTCCAGTTTAATCAGAGACAGAGAGAGAAGTGAGAAAGCAAGGCACTAGGTCCAGGACTTGAACTGCAGTCAGACATGTGGGAGTCCAGTGCCTTTAACCATCACACCACCTGCTGGCCCCAACTGCTCGCAGTTTTAAATAGACAATAACTTTTTGCTTCCCTCTTAATGTGCTAAAAGTTGTGTCTAAATTCTTAAAAAGATACCATTTCTGATTTATTATCTGTAACTTTTGGAAACTAATCACATGAAACTACAAAATTAGTCATGTCTTGAAATCTGCATATAAAACATAAATTTCAAACTCTCATTATAAAACATAATTTCAAACTCTCATTTACTAGTGTACCACTCAATCTTAAAAAGAAAATGAAAAAGGAACAAAAGGCAGCTCTAAAGATAGTTTTATACCAACTCTTTTAAAAAGGAAACTGTTCTTTTAAGTCGATACCCATCCTACCCCCGATTTCAAAACATTTCATCATCTTAGTCATGGACATTTGCAAGATGAGATTTCATATTTCGCTCCCATAGCTTCTGGTTGTCAGAAAACCTGTGCTGTCCTTTATTGAAGGCTATTGGTCCGCCTGACGTTGGTGTGACCCTTCCTATATTCTTCATCCTCATCTCTGCTTCTGGAGGCATCTTCTCTGGTTCACTGTCTTCATCTTCATTAAAAACCCCTTGGTTCCAAGTGTTTTTTTTTTTAACACAGAAATGATACTGAAAATTTAGTCCGACACCAGAGAGTACAGCATGCATGGAAAAGGGATGACTGAAATGATTCCCTAGGAGTTAAATAGTCACAGCTACTTTGGTTCAGATGCGTTTCTAAAACATGAATGTTAAATCTGGCTCAAACTTCAATATCTAGTGTGACCTTTTAAAAAATTATTTATTTAATTTATTATTATTTAAAATTTTTGCTATAGGGCACATGCACTCACTAGAGAGACACAGAGGGAGAGAGAAAAGGAAAGTTAGAAATCAAGCTGCCAGGCCCAGGTCTCGAACCATGGTCAGCTATGTGGGAGTCCAACCCCTTAAGCACCATGCCAGTTGCTGGTCCCGTATTTAATTCACAGTTTGGAACCAGTAGATGGCGTAATGGTTAGGTCGCTGGACTCCTACATAGTTGATCGTGATTCAGGTCCTGGACCTGGCAGCTTGAAATTCATGCCAGGCATGTGTGCATGCCTAGTATCCTGAGAGGATAATGGAGGATAAGGGACTGCAGCGTGGCCAACCCCCTGGGGATGATTTCTCTCTTTCTGTCTTTATATCTCCCTCTGTCTCTCCAGTGAGCAATGTGCCCTTTAGCAAAAAATCTCTCTTAAAAAAAAAAATTAGTTTGTTCAAACCTGAGTTATCTGCCCATTTATTTAGGCAAATAGGCAGTCTCAGTGATGTGGCCAGAGATGTGTTAGTGCCAGATTGAAACGAAAACCTTGAACTAACTGGGACCAGCAGATGGTGTAATAGTTATAGTCACTGGACTCCTACATAGTCGACCACAGTTTGAGTCCCGGACCTGGCAACTTAAAACTCATGCTGGATGCATGTACGCCTGGTAGCACTGGGACTTGGAACCACAGTGGGTTGTGTGGAGTCCAGTGACATAACCATTACACCATATGCTTGTTGGCCATATTGTTCTTAGAGGCAACGACGGTGAGAAAAAATCGCCCTGTTTGAGCTCATTGGCTAGCATGTAATACATTGATTTTCCCCTGGAATGGCGGGAAAGAGAGAGGGAGAGAGAAAAAGAGAGGGACAGCAGACATTGAGACACAAGACATCAAAATCAGGCTCGTGGCCCTACCATTTCTGTCGGCGGCATTTCCCAAAGTATCTGTGGAACGTGAGAATCCACCGTTCCTGCCATTAGAGACACTACTCAGAAAAGACGTGGGAAAGGCTGGCTTTTATGAAGAAAGCAGGTTATTCTGTCATGAGCTGCTCAGTGACTCTGATGGGCTTGGCCCCCTGGGGCAGGCTAGTGTGAGCTGAGCTGCGTCCCGCACTTATTTGAACATTTTGTCTCCAGTGATGGCTCAGGGCTGCGGTCCTTCAGGGCTCAAGTTTGGGGAACTCTGAGCATGGACAGCAGCTGTCCGTGCTTCCTCTGTAACTCAACCACGTGCTATCGTGGCCGATTAAATATAAGAGGACGCTAAATGAGTAAATAAGTCCTTTCAATGTTTTCCATTCCTATTGTTAGAATACTTAAGGTAGCTTTGTTGGAAACAAAGAGTACAGTTGCGGCAATCTCTGACGAGCCAATTCTTGGAAACTTCATTTTCCCATGGAGAAACATGTCAGCTGGCTTTCAGTGACAGTTGTCACACACTACCCCAGGGGGAAATGGGCTGCACCCTCATTCCCATACCACACTCCTCCTGACCATATGGACATGGGATTCATGTCTGACTTTGTGAGCTCTATAGACGAAACTGGCTTGTCATCTCAGATTAATAGCTAACTGTTTTCTCTCTTTCGGGGACAGGATAAAAAATGTCAGTACTTACTTCTCCAAGAGGAAAAGTAGAAGTGGTTCACTGCCGAAGAACAGAGTCGCATGATATTTATTGTATCAAAAACCTCATTAGGAAATTTACCCAGAAGCTGTTTGGGAGGCTTAATATCATCTATCTTCTGTAAGTACATAGCTATGTAAGCTCAAGAGCGTTTCTCACTTTCATCACATACCAGGAAGGGATTGCACTTGTTTGTCCTCATCAGACTTGTAGTGAGGATATGGGCAACTCGTGACAGAGTGGAAAAAAAAAGTGTAGCAAAAAAAAAATCTCTGAGATGAACCAGTCTCTATGCCTTGTAACAACATGCAGATCAAAAAGATTTCTTAGGACCAGCAGATGCGTAATGGTTACGTTGCTGGACGCCCACATAGTCGATCCTCGTTTGAGTCCTAGACTCAGCAGCTTAAAACTCATGCCACATGTGTATGCGTGAGTGCCCAGGATCCCCAAAGAAGAATAGAGGAGAAGGGATTGCAGTGTGGCCGTCCCCCCATGGGTTGATTTCTCATTTTCTGTCTTTCTGTCTCTCTCCATCTCTCTGACAAGTGCACATGCCCTATAGCAAAAATCTCTCTTAATAAAAAAAAAAAAAAAGTCGTCCTGCAACTTCCACTGGGTTTCCTGGAATGCTCTCTCTCAGAACCCAAAGACCATATGGACAAAAGCTCAAGTCACATAGTTGCATGCAGGATCTATATTTGACAGCCTCATCTAAGCTCCCAACCAACAACTGCTAGCCTTATCAGTGAGCCATTTTAGACATTAAATCTTCAGATGATTCCAGCCATAGCCACTGTTTGACTGCCATCATATGAAACATGTCAGGTAAAAACCACTCAGTTGAATCCGGTTAACCTGTAGACCCATGAGAGATAATATTAATTTGTTATTTTATTCCACTCTGTTTTGTTACACATTGATGTGTAACAAAAGGTATTAATATATATTAATTGGGCTGGCAGGTGGCATGGTGGTTAAAGTGCTGGACTCCTATATGGCTGACTGCAGTTCAAGTCCTGAACCTAGTGGCTTTCTCACTTTCCCTCTCTCTCATTCTCACTCTCTCTCTGGTCAAATTGAAAAATAATAATAAAATTAAATTTAAAAATAGACTATATGTTAACATGATTAGGATAACCATTAAAAGAATAGGCACAGGTATTATAACTTTTAATCTATAGATGGAAAAGCAGAATGAGAAATGGAAAAAAAAAACCCTAAATCTAAAAGAAAGCAAGAAGGGGAAAAAGAAGAAATAAAAAAATATAGTATATATTAAAATAATAAAATAGAAAAAAATTAAGTATGCCAGTAATCATAATGAATGTATCTGGAAAAAATTCTTCAGTTAAAAGATACCTAAGGTATAAAGTGACAGAAATATCTATTTTTTGCTCATAATCAAAACTGTATTGAAAGACTGACACCAAAATAGGAGATCCTTATATACCTTAAAAAATCAAACATCATTACATCATCTTGGCAGATTAAGTAGAATTACTGGACTTATGATAAGGCTTTCTGTGAGAAAACAACAAATTCAGCAAGTTGTATAGATAACAATCCACTTTATAAACCATGATGGTGAAACATTAACAACCAAAGGAAAAGTTGGTGACACTCTGCTAGATGTTGTGGTTGAAAATAATCTTGATATTGATGGTTTTGGTGCGTGTGAGGGGACCTTGGCTTGCTCCACTTGTCACCTCATCTTTGAAAAGCACATATTCGAGAAGTTAGAACCAATCACTGATGGTGAGAATGACATGCTTGACCTGGCGTTTGGGCTAACAGACAGATCACGTTTGGGCCGCCAAATCTGTTTGACAAAATCAGTGGACAATATGACTGTTCGAGTACCCGATGCAGTGGCCGATGCCCGACAGTCCATTGACATGGGCAAGAACTCCTAAACTAGAATAAATAGGAATATTTTAATGAAATGTTATCTATTTTTATAATAATTATTTCTTAATATAAGGACATGAGAATGTGGATGAATGCATTTATTGTTAGGACTGGCTTTACTAGTTTAATTCACCTTACGTAACTACTGAATTTTGCATTTTCAGAACTGAAAACGTTCCATTTTTATTTTGGTTAAATTATAAAAACGTCAGTCGAACATTAGAAAATAGTTCATATGGTAAATATTTTACCTTACATTTGTTTAGCAACTTTAGCAAAATGTTTTCACATAATCTTACGTCTGTTTACCTAAAAGGTAGTTTTAAAGGATATTATCTTTCTTGTTTGATGTGGATAAGGGCAAAGCTCTAAAATGGTTTGTCTAGATCCATACAACTAATTAGAAAATCCGTATTAGAATTTGTGTCGTGTACCAGTTAAAAGCCCTATGTTCAGACTGAAACAGGAAAAATGAGAGCATCTTATATGTAGAAGTTGTTAGATGTGAATATGTCTGGTGAAAATATTTAATTGTTCAGTGAACTGTTTAATTTCGAAGACAGTAATTTACTTCATAAATACATATTTCAGAATTTTTGTTTAGCAAAAAGTTTATCTGAACTTAGGCATTATAACACTATCAGAGAATTTGATCTCTGTTTAGACTTAAAGTAGAGGAATAAACTGAGATGTCGTTGTTTTTATCAGTGGTGCCCTGGATCAAAAAAGAAAAAAAAATCACCAGGACCAGCAGATGGCATAGCAGTTATGTCACTGAATTCCCATGTAGTTGACTGCAGTTCGAGTCCCAGACCCAGTGGCTTAAAAATCATGCTGGGCAGTGAGGACTAGCAGCGTAATGGTTATGTTGCTGGATTCCCATGTGTTCGACCGTGGTTCTCGTCCTGGACCCTGTGGCTTGAAACTCACGCCGGGCGCAGGTGTGTGTGTGCCCAAGATCCCGAGAGGAGAGTGGAAGAGAAGGGATTGCAGCGTGACCATCCTCCCTGGGGGGTGATTTCTCGCTTTCTGTCTCTCTTTCTGGCGAGCGCACATGCCCTATAGCAAAAACCTCTCAAAAAAAAAAAAAAAAACCTTGCCGGGCACATGTGCATGCGGCCCTACAGCAAAAATCTCTCCAAATAAATAAATAACCAACCTCATGCCAATAAATTTGAGAACTTAGGTTCCTAGATAAATAGAATTTCCTAAAACTAATCTAAAAAAATGATAAAAACCCATTAAATTGAATGGGTAGTTTAAACTCCCCCCACCAATAAAATTACAGGCACAGCTGCCTTTACTAGTTAGTTTTACCAAACATTCAAGGCTTAGGTGCATTCCAGCTAAATCAGACTTGGGAGCATTGAAAGGTAGAGAATACTCTAACTCACTCTAAGAGGCTAGCATAATGTTAGTACCCAAATCATACAGCAGCAGTGTAGGTAAAGAAGGCTCATGGCCAATCTCATATAGATTAAGAAATGAAAACCACATCTAGTCTTGCTCATGAACATGTATGCAAAACTTCTAAACAAAACATTGAGAAAGGTATTTAGAAATGAACTAAAAACATAATACAGTTGTTTCTTGGTATCCTCTAGGCTAATCGTGGGTCCCTCCACAGATACCAAAGTCCAAGGATACTAAAGTGCCTTATGCAAAATTATATAGTTTTTGCATATAACCCATGCACATCCTCCTGTACAACTTAAATAATCTGTAGATTATTTGTAAGCGCTTATATAGCGTCAATGCTATATGAATAATTCTTATATTGTTTAGGGAATCATGATGATGGGAAAAGTTGGCATATGTTCAGGACAGAAGTAGCCAACTTTTTTCAAATATTTGATCCATGGTTGGTTCAACCCTTGAATGTGAAACCCATGGATATAGAAAGCCAACTGTGTGTCTTGAACAATCAAAGTATTCAAGGTTGGTTTAATATTAGAAAACTGGTTAACTTACCACTTTAAAAGGAGAAAAAAACTATAGTAATCAAGATAAACCAAAGGACGTTTGATAAAAACCAACAGTTGTTCTTTGCAATGATTATAAACAAAATATAATATGTGGGCCAGCTGGTGGTGTGGTGGTTTAAGATGGCTGAACTGTGGAGCTGGAAGTCACATCCTGATTGTGGTCTCAGTCCCTGGCCTGGTTGAGCTGAAAACACTGAGTGTGTGTGTGTGTGTGTGTGTGTGTGTGTGTGTGTCCGCAGGATCCGGATGGGCTGGAGTCCTGGAGGAAGGGTATTGTAGCATGAGATAAGGGTGCTTCAGTCTTTCACTTTTTCTCCATCATACATGCACAGACTATCACAATGAAAAGTTTTAAAGAAAAAAACATATTAGGATCTGAAAGGAAAAAAGAAAGGTTTCCCTGTTTGCTGATTGCATGTTCTCTACATACAAAATTCCTCTGCCCATCTGTCTCTTTGTCTCTGGTAAGCACTCACACACACTGGTAATTAAAAAAAAAAAAAAAAAGGAAACAGACCTCCACGTACTGGAAAACTTGATAACTAAACGAGAATGACGGTCATCAGTGGGTAAGGATGTGCCATTCAATACATGGTGCTGGAACAATTCGTTATCCATATAGAAAAGGAAATAAGTGTAAATATCAACCTCATGTTATACAAAATATTTCTGAAAAATCAGTTCTGGGTGACTATATGACCTAAATGTGAAAAACATCTGACATTGATGACAGAACCCCCGGGGTTCCAAATTCCTTTCTCCAGCGTCCTGCATGCTCCATGTCACCCGTTGGACGCTGAGATACTTCACACCTAGCCTGAGCTTCACCTGCCTTCCAGCTACTCTTCCCACACTTTCCCATCTCAGGGACTGTCTCAGCCCCCAAGCCTTGGTACCATCTTCATGTTTTCCTGTATATCCCACGTTAGCAAAGGCTGTCAGCTCCACCTGGCCCGGGCAGGAGGGCAGAGGATTAGGCTGTCTGCATGATGACCAGTTCTTCAGCTGTCAGCGGCTGAACCTTTCAGGAGGTATTTAGAAGATAAGAGTGCAGAGGAGGTGTTTATGTTGCAATTGGGACTTTTTGTGTTTTTTTTTTTTTTAAGAATTGTTTAATTTTATTTTTTATTTTAAAGTTTGCTATAGAGCATGTGTGCTTGACAGAGAAAGAGAGAAAGAGAGCGAGAGAGTGAGAAAGCAAGCCTTCAGGTCTAGGACTTGACCATGGTCAGTCACGTGGGAGTCCAGCGTCTTAACCACCATGCCACCTGCTAGCCCCACCTGGCACCTTTCTATGGATTTTTTTCAAAATGGTTCCACGGTTCTGTGACCACATTGGCATGGTTAAATTCCCAGGACCCCAGAGAAGACCAAATGGATGGTGCCATTACTTACAACAGTATTGTGAACTTGGTAGAGTGGATGTTGAATGATGTTTTTATTTTTATTTACTTACCTATTTATGTGAATCGCCAGAGGGTATGTGTGTGTGCTGGCCAGAGAGAGACAGAGGGAGAGGGAGAAAGCACCCCCCCACCATGGAACGTGGTCATGCCACAATCCCTTCTCCACTTCTCCATCCTGTAGGGATTTGGAGGCAAATATGCACATGAGCTTGGTGTGTTTTTCAAGTCAACAGAACCATGACTTGAATTGTAGTCAGCCATGTGGAACCCAGCTCCCTTACCAAAAGGCCATGGTGTCAGCCCTATTTTTTTTAAATTAATATCATTTTGCTTTAAAACCCACACCATCTTGCTTGCTTGCTTTCCTTTCAATTGACTATTGGGTACATGCACTAGCCAGAAAGAGAAAGAGAGAGAAAGTGAGAAATCACCCACTGGGAAGGATGGCTACCTGCAATTTCTTCTCTATTCTTCTCTCAGGATTTTGGACTTGTACACACATGTGCTTGGCATGCTTTTCAAGCGGCCAGGTCCAGAACTAGAACTGCACAGCCAGCTGTGTGGGATCCAGCTGCCTTAATTGCCATGCCACCTGCTGGAAATTAAATTTAATTTTTATCTTTTAATTCCATTTTCCATGAACTTTTTGAAGTTCCCTCAAAATTTTTCAAATCCTATGCATATGTCACATACCAATTACCTCAAAGTTTGGCTTTTGGCAGTCTGTTATTTTGGAAGTTAAGCTTCACCTCTGCTAGGTCTTGGTGTGATTATGAGGGTACCTTGAACCCATGTGTAGGAGATGTTTGTTGAATGGAAAGATAAGAATGTATAAGTTATGTCATGTGAGAAGTGGGTAGCAAAAGAAGTATGTTAAAATGGAATCCCTGGAACTAGTAGATGATGTAGCAGTTATGTTGCTGGACTCCCCTATGGCTGACCTCAGTTCAAGTCCCAGACCCTGTGGCTGAAAAATCATGCTGGATGCATGTGCATGCCCAAGATCCCAGAAAGAGAATAGAGAAGGGACTGTGGCATGGCCATCCCCTGTGGAAGGTGATTTCTCACTTTCCCTCTCACTGTGTCTGTTTTCCTCCCTCTCTCCAGCAAGCGTATGAGCCCTAAGGCAAAAACCTATAAAATATAATTTAAAAAATAAACAAAATGGGATCTTTAAAATGGAAAGGGTTAAGCCTACTTTAGAAAATAGCACATTTTCAAGAGGGAAAATAAATTTACATTTTTATTAATGTCTTGGAGTTCTAAAGAAGCTGCTCCCAAGCCCACTGTAGTCTTTCTTTGTTTTCACCCTCGCCAGGCCAATTTCAGAGACTAATGACTTATTTTACAGGCGTTTCTAAAAACAGTGATTCTTCTTCTAGTCTTTTTAAATTTTGGTTTTGTTTTATTGACTACATGCTCAGTTGCAGAGATACAAGAAAAAATAAAACAGATTTCACCTAAAATCCAGCCAAATTTTAGAGGAGAGAATGAGTAGGCTGAGCATAGCAGAGAATTGGGGAAAGAGCTGCAAAAAAATCGCCCACGTTGAGTGCAGACATCACAGCGGTGCTAAGGGGAGGGAGCGTAGGCCAGGGGGCCGCTCTGCACGTGATGGCTACAAAGGAACACCGAGATCTCACTCCTCCGCTAGGTTAAACCAAGCAGAAAAGGCAAGTGTTGTTTCACCAAGGTTTCTGTCAAGTTTAGTTAAATAAAATACATTCTGGCTGTATTTGGAAAATTCCCTAAACCAATTGAATTAAAGAGGCATTACTCTAATGAAAAGAGCTCTGATGTCTATTGCTGGATAATATCTTTGAGCTTTAATGTATTTTGTATGAAATACAAATATTTGTGTGTGTGTGTGTGTGTGTGTGTGTGTGTGTGTATGTGTGTGTGTGTCCGTCCCCGTTCTATTAAGAGGGTTCCTTTAGTTTGGATTTGGCTTTTTACAAAGAACAGTTTAAAATCCAACTTTTAAAAGCATGCCTTTCCCTTTTACCTTTTTCCTCCTCATCTCTCCCTTCTTTGCTTCCAGGATGATTTTTATCTGTGCTGTAGAGCTACTGGTTAAGAGGTAACAAGTGCAAATCATATGCACAAAAAGATAATGCAACCAAAGTTACTTTTTGCAGTTAGCTATTTGGAAATTGCAGTGCATTTTCCCATTGAAATGAAGTTATTGGTGGCTGGCTTCCCAGGCCAACCCACAAAGGCGTGTTTAATCTATAATGTCTGTGTGCTCTAGCACTGTGCTAATTGTACTAGAGAACCCAGCCACCAGCCAAAGGTTCCCATGGATAAATGCATTTCAAGTTAGACTTGGGATTCCAGGAACATATTATCCCTGATTTCCTGAGAGGATGCTGGCTGCCCTGTTCCGATTCTTGCTCACTACCACCACCGCTACTGTAGTAGCTGGCATATTCTCGTCTGATTTAGAGGGCATACTCTCAGTGTAGGCCATAGGTCATGGTTCTGGGAGCCTGCAGCAAAGAAGCCCAGTGTCCCAAGTGTCAGTGTAATGAAGGCCAGGGCCTCGGTGAGTCAGAGGGGAAAAGCTGTGGTCCTAAAGCCTCCTGCTTACCGAGTCCTCTGCGTGGATACCACAGAAACCAGAGGGACAGGCTGCCTCCTTCCTCAATAGCCGGGGCGTGAACAGGACTTGAGCACCCTTAGAAAACGCTGCCAAATATGTACTTTCTCCCACGGGTGTGATCACACGTGGCTGCCTGCGGGCCTCAGAGAGGGAACAATGGCTGTAGGTGCTGAGATTGACGTCAGAGAACCCCATTTCTCAAAGATGGCCCGCCCAGCTGGTACCAGGGCCATCCTACTTGATACAGGCGGTTTTGTTTTAAGTGTTACTATGTTCATTTTTAGATTAGAAAGATACTGGTTTTCCATTTATGGTACTGATATCAACTTCCTGTTTAAATACGCTTTTTAAAGACAAAAGTGAGTTGATTTAAAGAGAAAATTAGGTCAAAGCACGGGAAGTGTGCATGTGTGAGAGACTGGTATTTAGTGACCTGCTCTGTTAGGCTCATACACTGACCTGGAGAAGCAGGCTAAAAGGATGTAGATTCCACATGCTTCCACTAAAAAAATGTGCCTAAGTCCGCTTTACCATACAGCTACCCTTAAAAGAGGTTAAATCTGGAGAGCAAGAAACCAAAATGTTGAGAATGATTGGTTATGGGAGAAGGAATTAAAGGTGATTTTTCAAAAATAGTTTTTTCTCTTCTGGCTTGTATTTCCTCATTGTCTGTACTGACTGGAAAGCATGTACAGTTTCCTGTCTATTCTTCATTGTCTCTTTTCTTCCCCCTCCTTGAAGTTTAGGCAGTCGTCCCCCTATTCCCCTCAATCAGGAAAATGGGTAATTCCTGCCTTTTTAGTTTTTTTTTTTTTTTGTAGGAATATTTAAATATTTTCCCTGCAATTTAAGATACCAGTAGGTGTCATTCAGCTGAGAACAAGTGAAAATTGCAATTCAATTTGTATATACATAAGAGCTATATATAAGTTATATGTAAGCTATGTGTGTGTGTATGTATATACATATCTATATGTGTATATATATATATATACACATATTTATTTATTTTAGGTTTTTGCCATATGGTATGTGTGCTTGCCAGAGTGAAAGTGAGAAATCAACTCCCAGAGTGGATGGCCACACCACAGTCTCTTATTTATTGTCCTGGGATTTTAGGCACACACACACAGACCCAGTGTGATTTTTTTTTTAAGCCACCAGATCTGGGACTCGAACTGGGGTCGACCGTGTGGGAGTGCAGCGCCTTCACTGTGCCACCTGCTAGCCCTCTTTTTTTTGGGGGGGGGAGAGGTTTTCGCTATAGGACTTGTGCGCTCGCCAGAAAGACAGAGACAGAGAGATAGAAAGCGAGAAATCACCCCCCCCAGGGGGGATGGTCACGCCGCAATCCCTTCTCCTTCATTCTCCTCTCGGGATCTTGGGCATGCATGCACACGCACCCGGCGTGAGTTTTAAG
>NW_006202562.1:6041656-6074527 GCF_000334495.1 Tupaia belangeri chinensis | reverse complement strand
TCTGCTTGGATACCACAGAAACCAGAGGGACAGGCTGCCTCCTTCCTCAATAGCCGGGGCGTGAACAGGACTTGAGCACCCTTAGAAAACGCTGCCAAATATGTACTTTCTCCCACGGGTGTGATCACACGTGGCTGCCTGCGGGCCTCAGAGAGGGAACAATGGCTGTAGGTGCTGAGATTGACGTCAGAGAACCCCATTTCTCAAAGATGGCCCGCCCAGCTGGTACCAGGGCCATCCTACTTGATACAGGCGGTTTTGTTTTAAGTGTTACTATGTTCATTTTTAGATTAGAAAGATACTGGTTTTCCATTTATGGTACTGATATCAACTTCCTGTTTAAATACGCTTTTTAAAGACAAAAGTGAGTTGATTTAAAGAGAAAATTAGGTCAAAGCACGGGAAGTGTGCATGTGTGAGAGACTGGTATTTAGTGACCTGCTCTGTTAGGCTCATACACTGACCTGGAGAAGCAGGCTAAAAGGATGTAGATTCCACATGCTTCCACTAAAAAAATGTGCCTAAGTCCGCTTTACCATACAGCTACCCTTAAAAGAGGTTAAATCTGGAGAGCAAGAAACCAAAATGTTGAGAATGATTGGTTATGGGAGAAGGAATTAAAGGTGATTTTTCAAAAATAGTTTTTTCTCTTCTGGCTTGTATTTCCTCATTGTCTGTACTGACTGGAAAGCATGTACAGTTTCCTGTCTATTCTTCATTGTCTCTTTTCTTCCCCCTCCTTGAAGTTTAGGCAGTCGTCCCCCTATTCCCCTCAATCAGGAAAATGGGTAATTCCTGCCTTTTTATTTTTTTTTTTTTTTTGTAGGAATATTTAAATATTTTCCCTGCAATTTAAGATACCAGTAGGTGTCATTCAGCTGAGAACAAGTGAAAATTGCAATTCAATTTGTATATACATAAGAGCTATATATAAGTTATATGTAAGCTATGTGTGTGTGTATGTATATACATATCTATATGTGTATATATATATATATATATATATATATAGCTATATATTATAAATAAGCTACATATGAGCTATGTATGTGATATCTACTACCTAGTTAAGAGTTGTAAGGCCTGCTTCTCTTCCCTCGGCTTTGTTAACCTGCCAGGTTAACCTGCCTTAACTTAAGCAAGATCTGGCACCTTTGTGTTTCTGCAGCTGGGTTGGATGATACTTGGATGATACTACAGTTTCTCAGATTGCATATGAATCAGTCCAGGGATGTGGTCTTTGGTTTGGAGAAAATTAATCTTAAAGGCTAATAGATATGCAATTAAGCTTTCAGCTTTGCTCGTGTGTGTAGGTGACAAACTCATCCCAGTTTGTGCAGGACTTTACTGATTTTAGTATTGAAAGTCCCATATCCTGGGCACACACCCCTTCAGTCCCGAGCCAAGGACAGTTGGCTACCCTAACTCTGCCAATTAAGGGTGACACAGTGGCTGGCAATGTGGAGAGGGTGGGGAAAAGTGTGTACTCAAATAATTTTCCTAGCCAGTCTCCAAGGGAAGGGTATTGACGTCCTCAATGTGATGCCTTTCTAATGAAAGGTAGTTTTAAATCAATATTTAGCTGGTAGCACCAGATTCTGAAAGCTCTTCCCCCAAAGTTGCGACAGGATTGTTCCCACTTGTTTTAATTTGATTTAATTGAATTTTTCCTTATGTCTTACATCTTGTCCCGAAGATGATCAGATCTCATGCAGCGGCTCCTGAGCACCAGGAGCTAGAGAAGGGAGAACATGGCATGTTCTCAAGTCACATTTGGTTCTCTTACTCGTGAGTGCAATTTTAATCATTCCCACAGAGAAAAAGCCAACCTTGCCGTTACCCTCTCCAATGACAAGGAGGAGATCATGGCTCAGGCCACCTTCCTGGACTATCCCAACTGGAATGTTGCCAAGCAGGACAACTGGGTGTCGGTGTTCCGTGAGCTTGACAGTGAAATCCCATGCACGGTAAGAACTCATGGAGTTATCAGCTGCCGATAGAACAGCCTTCATTTTGAGGGGAAGTCCTAGTTTTTCAACTGAGCAGTTCAACAACTCACACAGAAAGTATATGACATCATGACAATTAAAAATGAAGTTAGCAGGGCCAACAGGTCGTGTAGTGGTTAAGGTACTGGACTACCACGTGGCCAACCATGGTTTGAGTCCTGGACCCAGTGGCTTGAAACTCATGCTGGACTTGTGTTCATGAGTACCCAAAATCCTGAGAGGAGAATGGAGGAGAAGGGATTGTGGCGTGGCCATCCTCCCTGGGGGGGTAGATTTTTCTCTTTCTGTCTCTCTGTTTCTCTAGTGAGCACATGTGCTCTAGAGCAAAAGTCTCTTGGGAAAAAAAAATGAAGTTAGGTGGAGAGGAGGAAAGAAGTATGGAGACAGGGGAGGTAGTAGCCAAATCAGCCAGGTGTTGGTAAAGGCCTGACTCGTGCTTCCCTAACGAGGGGTTGAGTGGAAATCAGTGCATGTGTGAGACTTGTGCTTCCTGGGTCTCGGATTGTTCTTCAGGCTTTCATGTCCAAGGTCATTATATGCTAGGAGGGCACCTGTCATCTACATATCTGCCTTTGGAATAATGACACCCAAGCCTCAGATTTATATCACACTATAATTTTCAAAGTGCCCTTATAGACTTTGGCTCATTTGATTTCTTCTAGCTGACAACCTGTCAGCGCACAGCAGCTAGGTCGGGCGTCTCGGGGGTCCAGCCTGGGTACCTGGTTCCAGGTCAGAGCTTTCCCTGGCACGCAGCCTGTCAGTGCTAGGCCAAGAGCCAGACCTGTTTCTGAGAGCCAGAGGCTGTGACCCAGGCAGGTGCCTTGCCTGTTGGTGGAACTCAGTACAGTAGTGTGTCCCCAGAGCCCTGGTGTCAGAAAGAGAGGGAATCCAGTTGAATGCAGAGTGGATTCACACACACACTGCCCATATGTGTGTGCACTTGTACATGTACACATGCATGCATGCATGCATTTCTGTGCAAATTATTCAGCATTGATCCAGCCACATGGTGCTTATACCTTTCGTACTCCCTTCTAACCTGGCCACTCTCTATTCCCAGGTATTATTGTGAGAAGAATGACCTCAGGCTTGAAAATAGAGCAAAAAGATTCTTTTAGTCCAATGCTTGTACCTTCGATGGACTTTCTTATTATTATTATTTTTGAATTTCATCACTGTATTTCTTTACGTTGAAAATTTGAATTTTCCCAACATGAATACCCTGTATGTTAGTCCATTGACAGGGCTATTTTACAGTTCTCTAGAGATATTTTTGTTTCTTTGAGATGTAAATAGTTCCTGTCTGGTGAAGAGCTAACTTCGAAGGTTGGGACTTACGGCTTTGTAGTACATAAACCATTTTGTATCTAACCCAGCAATCTTAAATTTATATTCCCTTATTAAATCAGCTGTGTAGCCTGCTTCTCAAGTGCACAGAATTGTTTTTTACCATCTTACTAGTTTGTATCATTAATTGATGAATTGAAGTTGAATAAATCTCTGACATATTCATTTCATATCTGCATTAGGGATATGACTATGCCTTCTTGAAAATGATAAATTAACATCATTATTCATAAACCCTTTCCCCTTCTGTTTCTTTTCTCACTTGTTTAAGAGTGTTTCTTTCTAAACTACTTGCTCCAACAGTATAGAACTGGGCTGTCCAGTATGGTAGCCGCCAGCCATAGGGAGCTACTGAGTAATTGAACTGTGGCTAGTCTGACTGAGACATGCTGTAAGTGTAAAACATACACTGGATTTCAAATGCTTAGGGAAAAAAGAGTGTAGAATATCTCTTTAACAATTTTATCTTGAGTATATGTTAAGTGATAATTCGAACATGTTAGGTTAAATAAAATATATTAAGTAATTTCACCTGTTTTTCTTTATTTTTTAAGTTTTAGAAGTATCATTTATTTACTTTTTTTTTTAATTTAAATTTTTGCTATAGGGCATGCACGTCTGAGAGAGAGAGAGAGAGAGAGAGAGAGAGCGAGCGAGCAAGCTCAAGCAAACAGCCAGGTCTGAGACTCAAGCCAGGTCAGCCATGTGGGAGTCCAATGCCTTAACCACCATGCCACCTGCTGGCCCCTCTTTATTCCTTTTGTATATGTCTATTAGAAAATTTAAAACTACATTTGTGGCTCACATTCTTTTTCTATCAGCTAATGGCGGTAACAAACTGGGCTGTCCAGTATGGTAGCCGCCAGCCATAGGGAGCTACTGAGTAATTGAACTGTGGCTAGTCTGACTGAGACATGCTGTAAGTGTAAAACATACACTGGATTTCAAATGCTTAGGGAAAAAAGAGTGTAGAATATCTCTTTAACAATTTTATCTTGAGTATATGTTAAGTGATAATTCGAACATGTTAGGTTAAATAAAATATATTAAGTAATTTCACCTGTTTTTCTTTATTTTTTAAGTTTTAGAAGTATCATTTATTTACTTTTTTTTTTAATTTAAATTTTTGCTATAGGGCATGCACGTCTGAGAGAGAGAGAGAGAGAGAGAGAGAGAGAGCGAGCGAGCAAGCTCAAGCAAACAGCCAGGTCTGAGACTCAAGCCAGGTCAGCCATGTGGGAGTCCAATGCCTTAACCACCATGCCACCTGCTGGCCCCTCTTTATTCCTTTTGTATATGTCTATTAGAAAATTTAAAACTACATTTGTGGCTCACATTCTTTTTCTATCAGCTAGTGCAGATACAGAGCCTTAAGTTTTCATGTATTACCTGTCCCGGGGATATTTGCAACGGAAATAACCATTTTTATGTTAAGCTAAAGAATACACATTGAATTGTAACATTTCTGATGGAAGAGAGCATTTGGGAGACAAATCAAGCAAGTAATAAACCATATGCTTCAAACACTAGTCCTCTTCAGGATGTAAAGCAGATGTTAAGAACGATAGGGGATTAAAGGAATTAATACATGGAAAGTGCTTAAAACTGTGTCATTGTTCTACTTTGGGGGTTTGTGCTTTTTCTCTTTCAGGAATTTTCAAGCTCCTGAGTCAAACTCTGGAGTCTTCCTTTGCCATTTAGGCACCGAACATTTTCTCTGAGGGCTGAGTCACAAACACCCCAATGGAAGTGGCAGTGGGGCACATGAATGTGCAGTTGGTGACTCAAGGCCATTTAGAAAATGACTCAGGAAACAAGAAACACAGACAGCACCCCTGCTGTGGACTCTACCCTCATGTACCTCACATTTGCACCATTTCTAGAATTTGAAGATTTGCTCATAAACACATGAGTTGAGCAGACTGGCTTGTGAATGTTAAGAACTATTATCTGTTATGTAGGCCATTTAAAAAGCCTTTGGCCATATACGACAAAGATCTCGAAAAACTTGGAAGATTTAACCTTAAAAATCAAAGTAGAATCTTGCTACTCTGACTTTCAGCTTCCTGGTTTTCTGGAGCCCAGGAGTGATATTTGACGCCGACTCCAGAATGGCGTGCAGAGCAAGCCATTGCTCGTTAAATCCGTGGTATCTGCTCTCCATCCTTTAAATTCACAAGAGAATCTTTCCCTCCTGTCACAGAGAACAGCTGCTGACTCAAGAGCCCCAGGAAATGGGCCATTCATTGTCTTTCACTTGGCATCGACACCCCTGAGGTCAAGACTACTGAGTTAATAATCGATGTCACTCCCCTGCAGGCCCTTCCCTGCCCATAGCCCATTTGTGAGGGCAGGAGGAATGGCGGGCACTCTGGGTTCATTGATGATCCCTGTTTCTGTAAATAATTCTGAGCTAGGAGGACAGGAGGTGAGCAGAGTCAGTGAAATGACTCAGCTACTGTGTGGTGTTGCATCGTCTAGACAGAGAGGGCCATCCACCAGTGCCGAGCAGTTCTGTGTCTCTGGCTGCCCTGAACCCACCTGCCACCCTGCTCTGACCTAGCCCAAGTGCTGGCTTAGCCTTTAATCCTCTTCTCTTTTCTCGTGCAGCCCCTGAACACATTGTTCCTGCATCTCTTTGTGGCTGTGGATGAGTATTCCATCGGCTGTTGCAAAGAGATTATTCGGTGAGTGGAGGGGGGCGCTTACAGGTGAGGAACTTGAAAGAGACCATGTGGATAGCTCTGAAATATTTTTAAATGATGTGAATTCCTTGGAGGCATTTCATTTGCTTTTAATCTATGGCTATCTTAAAGCATTTACTTTGAATAGCAGCAATATTTTTAACACAATTATTTGAATTTACTCTCTATCTTTCCCTGTTGTCGTTTGAAGCCAATAGGTAGTGCAGTCATTGAAAGAAACTTATTTGGGGGGTGGTGTTGCATCGTCTAGACAGAGAGGGCCATCCACCAGTGCCGAGCAGTTCTGTGTCTCTGGCTGCCCTGAACCCACCTGCCACCCTGCTCTGACCTAGCCCAAGTGCTGGCTTAGCCTTTAATCCTCTTCTCTTTTCTCGTGCAGCCCCTGAACACATTGTTCCTGCATCTCTTTGTGGCTGTGGATGAGTATTCCATCGGCTGTTGCAAAGAGATTATTCGGTGAGTGGAGGGGGGCGCTTACAGGTGAGGAACTTGAAAGAGACCATGTGGATAGCTCTGAAATATTTTTAAATGATGTGAATTCCTTGGAGGCATTTCATTTGCTTTTAATCTATGGCTATCTTAAAGCATTTACTTTGAATAGCAGCAATATTTTTAACACAATTATTTGAATTTACTCTCTATCTTTCCCTGTTGTCGTTTGAAGCCAATAGGTAGTGCAGTCATTGAAAGAAACTTATTTGGGGGGAATTAGGGGACTGCTTAAGTTTCACAAACTTGGATGTTTCCAAAAATAGTTGTCTTTTAATTTAAAAAAAAAGAAAAAAAACCTTTACTAGCAGGACAGACTGCAGAAGCATCCTGAATAATGGGACACATAGAAATACAATCTTTAGGACCGCCACATCATGGCCAAGCATCTCTGACAGCCTGCACAGACAGGCTTGGGGCAGGGGGAGGCTCGGCTTTCAAGGCACTTTGAAATGTCACACCAGACAGTCCAGATGCCAGGTCAAAGGTTAAAATCAGCAGAAATCTGCTGTGCTACATGAACATCCTTTATTCTCTTTGCCTCCATGGGATAGGTAGAAAAGGCACCCTTGGGAATCCACACAAAAGTAGAGAAGAGAAAGAAATTGGCTTAGAGAGGTTCTTGCTTATGTAAGCAGGGAACAAAGGCACCCAGGGGGATTGATGAACACCTTGGTTTTTTTTTAGTGATGTCATTTGCTGCTATAAGGTGCCAGCTAATGGGATTGCTTTGCTATTAACTCCCATTCCCACCCTTTATTTGTCGACCAGGACCGTGTTTAAAGCCGTGCCAGAGCTGCACTTCATATTTCTCATAGTGCCATCCTATATGAGTCTAGGTAAGGCCCTCTCAGCCACCACCTGTCCCCGTACCCTGCACAGGAAATTCATTCTCAGAATGGTACTTTTGGGGCTGGGAAGTACCACTGGTCTTCAGGTTGTGGGACCAGGCGGTGGTGCAGCATCACGCAGCACTCCGCAGTGCTGGGCCCACATGGGAAGGACTTGGGATTGCACCGGAGGCCTCTCTGTGTATTTTGGACATGTGTGTATAGCCATGGTCCAGGCTGCCTGAGGCCTGGGGTGGATCATATTAAGAAGACCCTGTGGGGGATGTCAGTTTCCCTCTCTCTCTCTCGCTGTCTCTCCTTCTGTTATGGGAGAAATGAAATAAGTTAAAGAAAAATAAGAATTGTCTACAGGTCCTAAAGGTATCATGTGCATATTTGATTAAAACAATTAAAATGGAATTTAGAATGGAAATGACATTTTATTTTGGAGTTCCAAAGTCACTTCTTGATAAAAGGAGGCCATGTTTCTTTATTTCTGTGATTTAGGCTCGACTCTTATAACTGTTTTTGACCAAGTGGGGAATGTGCCGTGTCTGACGTTCGAGGAGGATTTCGCGGTGCACATATGTCACAGACACAGCCACTACCCTCAGCTGCACGTTCGCAGAGCCAGGTGAGGTTGAGCAGTGCCTTGGTAACTAAACTTCTCTGGGAGCTCACTTTCAAGAGAACCTTTAAATCACCCATTCTTACTTTAAATGATCATAGATTAAACGTTTTAAGAAAACTCCAAGTACGACTCTATTTGGAGATGTTCTAGTTCCCCTTGAAGACATAATTTGAGGGACTAACCCATCTGCTGATATCCATTTGGTTCTGTGTAGCTACAAAGTTATGCCTTTACTACTGAGGCGTTTCTGAAAGCACACGTCCTTGGTACCACACCGAGTAAAGTAACTTCAAATAAAACACAAAGAGGAATCTGCCTAGGCCAGTCCCATGGTCTAGGGGTTAAGGGAACTGGATCCCACATGGATGACCATGGAGTTCAAGCGCTAGGCTCAGCAGCTTGAAAAACACACCAGGTACGTGTGCATGCATACCCAAGATCCTGACAGGATGGGGAAATGGAGAAGAAGGGATTATGGCATGACCACGTGCCATGGTGGATGCTTTTTCCCTCTCCCTCTTTCTCTGACTCTCTGTCTCAGTCTGGTGAACATAAGTACTTTGTGGCAAATTAAAAAAAATAAAAAAGAAGAAAGAAAAAAAGAATCTGCCTATTTTCCCAGTAAAGCTCACCTATTCCTGGACATTCAGTGCATAAGGGTTCCATTGACCCCAAAGAGAAGTTTTCCATGTTGAAGGTATTTACCTTCAACAAGGTTCCCCACGTGGCGTGCTATAAGTATGGCTATCTTAGCAGGATGGCTGTGGCCGAAGATGTTTTCCAGATATGGCCACCACACCATTCCCCACCTGCATCAAGTGCTCCACATACCCCCTGCTGTGTGACCTCACCACTGCCCTCGTCGAGAGGTGGAGTCTGTCTGAAGCCAGAGGCTGTAGAGTATGGTGGAAATGATGCTCTAGCACTTGCAAGCCTGGGAAGCTTCTGTCTGGTTCTCTTGGGACACTTACTCTGGAGGAAATCAGCCACGTGTGAGAGGCTACATGTCCTGGGGGGACAGTCCCAGCAGGACTCCTGCTGGAAGTCGGTAACAACTGCCAGCCGTGGGGCTGAGCCATCCTGGCCATCCAGCCACGGCAAGCTCCTGTGTGTCTGCAGCTCGGCAGACTTCTGGCTGCAGCTCTGTGGAGGACCCCAGGTGACGACTGCCCTGCTACGCCTTGCAGGGTTCTGACTCGCACAGTCATTGCAAAATACAATCTGGCTGTTTTGATGTAAGAACACGTCAATTTACTTCATAAAGGTGATTGCTTGACTTTATCCTGAGGTCAACAGAGAGCACTGAAAGAGAAAGGCAGGATGCTGGCTTTGTTTTTTAAAAGACTACTCTGTTTTTTTTTAAAGAATTATTTATTTGGGGTTGGCAGATGGCGTGGTGGTTGGGTTCGCTGGACTCCACATGGCATGGCTGACTGTGGTTCAAGTCCTGGACCTGGCAGCTTGCTTTCTCACTTTCTCTCACCGTGTCCCTCTCTGGTCAAATTAAAATAAATAAATTAAGTTAAATAAAATATTTTTTTAAAAAAGAATGATTTAATTTTATTTATTATTATTATTTTAAAAATTTCTTACAGGGCTTGTGAGGTCAGCAGAGAGAGAGAGAGAGAGGGAAAGTGAGAAAGTAAGCTGGCAGGTCTGAGACTCAAACCACAGTCGACCATGTGGGAGTCCAGCACCTTAACCATGATGCCACCTACTGGCACCGACAGCTCTGATTTTTATGTGGTCAGTGGCTCAGAACAGACTGGTCCAGCACTGTAAAAAGCTGCAATTCAGGCAGTGCTAGGTCACAGAAATCCAGGTGGGGGAGAGGCTCACAATAGGTGCATAGATACAGAGAGATATTTTAAAGGGAAAGTGGGATTTGATTATCAGCTGGGTGGAGAAGTTAAAGGATAAGAATGAGTTATGGTGACAAGGTTTTCAACTTTAGCAGAAATGATGGTTTCATTAGCTGAAGCTAGAAATAATAGATCTAGACAGACAGGAGAGAGTTAGAAATAGACATTGAGACACAGGCCTGGTTGGAGATAGACATTTGTAATTTGTCAGTTTGTAGGTTAAGTAAGGAGATGATGAAAATGAAGATTGTCTTGTTAAGACAAAAATTTCAAAGTGAAAAGCGGAAGACCCGGGCAGAATTTTGAAAGATGACAATGAATTGTTAATAAAGCAGACTGAGAGAGGGAGGGTAATGTCACAGAAGTCAGAGTCTCTGAAATTGGCAAAAGATGAAGGGAAATCAAATCATCTGAGTACAAAAAAAGACTGTTAGATGGGACCAGCAGTTAGCATAATGGCTATATCGCTGGACTCCCACATAGTCGACTGTGGTTCGAGTTCCGGACCCGGTGGCCTAAATTCATGCTGGGCGCGTGTGCGTGCGTGCCCAAGATCCCAAGAGGAGAATGGAGGAGAAGGGATTGCGGCGTGGCCATCCACCCTGAGGGGTGATTTCTCGCTTTCTGTCTCTCTGTCTTTCTCTGTCTCTCTGGCGAGTGCATGCACCCTATAGCAAAACCCTCTCTCAAAAAAAAAAAAAAAGGATTGTTAGAGTTCGTATTTGAAAAAGGAGGTCAGCCCTATAGTGTAATGATTAAGTGCAATGTATTGAGAAATGGATATCACAGAGCTAACTGTAGTTCAAATCCTGGCCCTGACAGCTTGAAAAACATCTGAGATATGTGTGTGTGTCCCCCAAGTTTTACTGAGTGGAGAAATGGAGGAAAATGCATTGCAGTATAATTAGGCCCCATTGCAATTGGGGTGCTCTCTCCGGCAATAAAAGAAAAGAGCTACAGATGAGATGAATAAAAATGACACTTGTAGCCAAACAGGCCAAGAAAAAAGAATACAACTTGCCAGTGTCAGGAATGGAAGAGATGGTAACAGTACAGATCCTACAGACATTAAAAGGGTAAGAAGGGAGTACTATGAACAATTCTACTCAGTAATCAGACAGTTTAGATAAAACTGACCAACTCCTTGAAAACCACAGATCACTAGAACTCAAATTATGAAAAGTCAAGTAACTTGAATACTTTATATCTATTAAAGAAAATTCAGATGAACTGCCAGTGAGAGGTAGGGTAATTGCCTGCCTGGACACTGGCCTCTCTACCAACCCCTGGCCTAATTTGCTTCTCTTTTCTCTTGTTCTCATAGCTCTGAACTCTGCTTTCCCCAGGATCTAGACCTCAATTTTCTCTTAAGCTCATCCCTTTGGCTCCTCTGTACCAACCTTGGGCATGCAGTAACCAATGCCTACCTCTGGCCACTTTGGGGTCCGGTTTTGTTCTTCCTTGAAGGGCTTAGTTGGACAGTGGAGAGCAAATGGCATTAAGCTGAAAATACGAGAGGTAAGAAAGTGAAGGCAAGAGAACAATCACCATTCTTCAGCGTTTAGTGATAAAGGAAAGCAGATAGGGGGGCCAGAAGTGTACCTACAGATGCTGAGCATGAAGCAAATAGCATAGTGCAGTTGTCTCATCAAGGGCTTCTTCCACATGAGCTTTCAGAAGCTCAGCTGAAAGAGCCTAGAAACTTCTGCTGCCTTTCAGGAAGGAAGGAACTCACTTCTCCACTTAACCTGCCAAAAGCAGGTAGCTTTTCTCTGTAAAAGACCTTGATGCTATTGGCTAAAATATGTGTGTGCATGTGTGTGTGTGTGTGTGTGTGTTTATAGTAGGTGAGAACAGCCAATAAATCCATTTTAAAAGTTTTCCATAAGTAGAAGGTTGTATCAGTACTTATTAATTGACATAATTGATTTTTAAATAATGGGAAATAACTATTGTCTAATCGCTATAAGTAAATCAAGACAGCAATCACAAAAGGGATTCCCAAATCAACTGTGTACCAATATGTCTATGTTACATTTAGTCATCATCATATGCTCTGTTCATTTTTACCCTCTTTACAGATCAGTTTTATTGTTTTAATGACTGACAGGTTCATTTGCATAAATACTGAGTTTTAAAAAAATAATTATTTTATTTAACTTTATTTATTTTAATTTGACCATAGAGGGACAGAGTGAGAGAGAAAGAGAAAGTGAGAAAGCAAGCCACCAGGTCTGGGACTCAAACTGTGGTTGGCCATGTGGGAGCCAGTTCCCTTATCCACCATGCCACCTGCCAGCCCCAATACTGAGTTTTTAAAATAGATACTACCAGGTATCTACCAAACTCGTGTCAATAATTTTGACTATTTTTTGACTGATCAGTGGAACTGTTTCCTCACACCCTCAACAGTACTGAATGTTTTCAGTTATTAAAACTGTTGTCAATCTGTTAGACCAAAACGACATTTTGATGTTTTTAAATTGCACTTATCTAATATGTGTGGCTTTGAGTGCCATTTTACAGCATCTATTTTACATGAACGAAATACTTGAATTTAAAGTAATTTCCAGTTTAGCAATTATCCCAATGGATAACGACACATGCATCTGCATAGTAGGCAATTCTTTGTGGAAAGACTGGGCAGAGTGGTATGAAGGAGTTACAGGTGAGGAAAGCAATTTCCGAAAGTATTTTCTTTCTTTCCTTTCTTCTTCTTTTTTTAAAAAAATTATTATTATTATTTTCAAAATTTGACCAGAGAGAGAGAGAGGGAAAGTGAGAAAGCAAGCCACCGGGTCTGGGACTCAAATCACAGTCGACCATATGGGAGTCCAGCACCTTCAATCACTGTGCCACTCACTTCTTTTAGATTTTTGCCATAGGAGACATACGTTCCCCAGAAAGAGACAGAGAAATGGTGAGAAATCACCCTTCTGGAGGCATGGCCAGACTACAGTCCCTTCTCCTTCATTCTCCTCTTGGAATTTGGGCGTGCACACACACACACACACCCAGCATGATTTTCAAGCCACTGGGTCTGGGACTCCAACTGCAGTTGGCCATGAAGGAATCCAGCACCTTAACTACCATGTTACCTGCTATTTTCTTAATGTTTAGGTAGTATACCCAATTTGAGTCTCGGTATTTTTTTTTGGGGGGGGGAATGTAAGGCTTAAATACTTTTAATAGGTATTTAGCAAGACATTATTGTAATAGAAAACTTGTACTATGGGCTGGCTTCATGGCCTGGTGGTTAAGGCAGTATATCCCACTGACTGCACAGAGAGAGTCTCAGACATGGGAGTTTGAAAAACACACTGGGCAACCAGCAGGTGGCATAATGGTTATGTCACTGGACTCCCATATAGTCAACTGGAATTCGAGTCCTGGACCTAGCAGCTTAAACTCACACTGGCACATATGTGTGCTTCCCCAAGATCCTGAGAGGATAATGGAGAAGGGATTACAGCATGTCCATCCCTCCTGGGGGGGTGATTTCTCGCTTTCTGTCTTTCTGTCTCTTTGGCAAGCACATGCACCCTATAGCAAAAATCTCTCTCTAAAAGAAAAAAGAAAAAGAAAATGGAAAATACACTGGGCATATATGTGTGTATGCCCAAAATTCCAAAAGGAGAGAGAACTAGAATAGCAAGACTGCAGTGTGACCATTCTCCATGGGGGTGCTTTCTCATTTTCCTTCTCTTTTATTTTTCTCTGTCATGAACACATACCCTCTAGCCAAAAAAATACCCATCCAACCAACCAAACCCAATAACTCGTACTGTATGTAAATCTAATACTGAAAGTGACAGGTGTAGAAGCAGTCCATTTAAGAATACCTGTTTCCTTCACTTCTAAGTAAGGTGATGTCTTAATTTACTCACTGCTGCCCAACTTGTCATTCAGGAGTAAGGTGCAGAATGTGTTCAACCAGTGCCTGACTCCTAGGAAGCATTTGGTAACCGATGGCTATGATTTGGTCTCCTTCCCTCTTTTCTTCCCTGCCTGGCCCTTTTCTTCCTTTATTATTATTAAATTATTTTTTCTTAAAAACTAGTGCTCTGAATAAAATTAAAAAAAAAAAACACTAGTGGTCTGGACTATAACTTTCAAATGGACAAAACTCACAAAACTTGCCCTAAACCCACCAGATAACTTCATCTGTTGCCCGTATAGCCTTTGAGGGCTAAATGTTCTTTCTGCCTAGCTCACAGGAAATCTGAAAGAAGCAAATCCCAAGAGGAATGTAGTCTTGGTGGCGAAAAATGACAGTGGGTGTTCTGTTATGAGGAAGGGACATTTATAAGAAGACAAGTTTCAGGGCCAGGTGGGACTCCATGGGAATGCAACTGGACCCACAGGGAGCTTCCAGACCTCCCTGAGGACACCGCGTGTATGAGTGCCTGGGATCCAGATGGCTGAGAGTAGGGGAGGGTCATGGCAGGAGGACCCTGTTTGTGCTGTCTGTCTCTCTCTGTTTCTCTTTCTCCCTTGGAAGAAAAAAATGAATAAAGTTTTTAAAAAGCCTCTGAATAAAATTGGAATTCTTTCTTTCTTTCTTTCTTTTTTTTTTTTTTTTTGGAGAGGTTTTTGCTATAGGGCGTGTGTGCTCGCCAGACAGACAGAGAGAGACAGAGAGATAGAAAGTGAGAAATCACCCCCCAGGGGGGATGGCCACGGCACAATCCCTTCTCCATTCTCCTCTTGGGATATTGGGCACGCACGCACACGCGCCCAGCGTGAGTTTTAAGCCACCAGGTCCGGGACGCAAACCGTGGTCGACTACATGGGAGTCCAGTGACATAGCCATTACGCTAATTGCTGGTCCCAGGAATTCTTTTGGAAATGGTGGCTTTATGGCCATGCCTTTGCTTGCAGAAGGTGGAGAAGTGTGAGACATTATAGAAAGGTCTCTATCCAAATTGTTCACGTGAAGGTTTTGATACTTGTGGAGACAGTTTTGTTCATTTGATGGTTTTGATACTTGTCACGTGTCTGAAAAATGCACTTATGTAGGCATTTTTCTCCCCCAACACTCCTTAACAGACCTGGAAAAATGAAGCCATTTCAGAACATTATACTGGGATGGCTGTGTGCGTCTTAAGCTGCCTTATTTCTCTTCTTTCCTCCACATTTATTTTTTGACATTCGTTTCATCAATAGTTACTTGCACTGGTAATTAATGATGAAAAATACAGTTCCTAAGACAGTAAAGCAGTGAAGGCTTGGGGATGTAATTATCCTTTAGTCATTTAACCAGCAACATATTCAGAACCAATGAATTAATGCTGTAATCCCTTGTCCCGTTTCTTTGACTTACCCATGTGGAAAATTATGCTGTAATCTGTCCCTCTACTTAGACACTAATTAATGAAACTACTGTTCTGTGTTTTTAATCATGTCTACAATAAAGCATAGATGCTTTGGACACACCTTTGAAATCTACAGTGGGTATCATAAATCATTGGTGGTGGATTTGAGATGTTCACAAATTTAGAAATCATCAGCATGGTCTTTTGGGGAAACCTATTTTTTCCAAGTCCACCTGGGGATAAAGGAAGACTTAGCTAAGGAAAGGATTATGTGCTGTCATGCAGTATTGAAAAATAACTAGAATTTTCCTTAGTGGAATACTGCTTTTTTTTTTTTTTTTGCTGATTATCACAGTTAACAAGGCTCATTTTTTGCTTGACATTATTGCTTTTAAAAACAGACAAAAGAAAAATTAGTGTTTTGTTTTTAGTTTGCTATAGGGCATGGATACTTGCTAGAGAGAGACAGAGAGAAAGTGAGAAATCACACCCCTCCCCCCTCAGGCTGCAGTCCCTTGTCTTCCATTCTCCTCATGAGATTTTGTGCATACACACACAGGTGCTCTGTGTGTTTTATAAGCTCCTGACTTCAGTGCTGAGGCCTGCTCAGCATGGACCTTCTCTCCACAGTTCAGAACTTGACCCATGTAGTTGGCCCATCCAGCAGCCTCAACCCCCATGCCACTCGGCTAGCCCCCAAACATTGTTCTTTAAAACATTTTAAAGCATAATAGTGATTTTTGGAGCCAGCAGTGGTGTGGTGCTTAAAGACTCTGGACTCCTACATGACTGACAGTGGTTCAAGTCCTGGACCTGGCAGCTTCCCTTTCTCTCTCTCTCCTGTACCTGCTCTATAGTAAATTAAAGTAATAATAATAAAATATATACTTAATAAGAAACATAATACTGTTTTTAAATACTAATTTTCACCTCTACAGGGATTATTTTATTTATTTATTTTTTGGAGAGATTTTCACTGTAGGGCGTGTGCGCTCGCCAGACAGACAGAGAGAGACATAGAGACAGAAAGCAAGAAATCACCCCCCAGAGAGGATGGTCACGCCGCAATCCCTTCTCCTCCATTCTCCTCTCGGGATCTTGGGCATGCACGCACACGCACCCGGCGTGAGTTTTAAGCCACCGGGTCCGGGACACGAACCACGGTCGACTACATGGGAGTCCAGCGACATAGCCATTACGCTAACTGCTGGTTCCCCAGGGATTATTTTAATGAAGCACTTGATAATCTTGTGTGTGTGTGTGTGTGTGTGTGTGTGTGTGTGTGTGTGTATTATTTAATTTTTAAAGGTTTTTGTCATAGAGAGTGTGTGCTCAATAAAGAGAGACAGAAAGAGAGTGAGAGGGAAACTGAGAAATCACTCTCTGGAGGGGATGGCCATGCTATAATCCCTTCTCCATTCTTTTGGGATTTTGGGCATGCAGGCATATATGCCTGGTGAGATTCTTAAGCCACCAGGTCTGGGACTCAAACTACTTAGGCTATGTGGGAGGTCAGCACCTTAACCACTATGCCACCTGCTGTCCCACCCACTTTTTTTTTTTTAATATCCACTTAAATTTGACTTGAGCAATTTCATATGGATAAACTTTCTGATGTTTAAGTTATTAGTATCCTAAAACATTAAAAGAAAAGGGTAAAATAATTACAGAATTTCATCAATGATGTTGAGTCCTGGTAAGTAATCCGGCAAAAGTAGGTTAATAGTCCAGGAGGAAGAGTGACATGTAAGATGGATTTTTTTTTGGAGAAGTTTTTGCTATAGGGCACGTGTGCTTGCCAGACAGACAGAGAGAGACAGAGAGCTAGAAAGCGAGAAGTCATCACCCCCCAGGGGGGATGGCCACGCCGCAATCCCTTCTCCTCTATTCTCCTCTCAGGATCTTGGGCACACACGCACGCACACACGCCCGGTGTGAGTTTTAAGCCACTGGGTTTGGGACTCGAACTGTTGTCAACTACGTGGGAGTCCAGCGACATAGCCAATATGCTAACTGCTGGTCCCAATATAGACTTTTATAAATGATGGGGACCTATAATTGGCCTCGAATATGCTTTCAAGTCACTTAAAGCACATGAAAAAAAATCGGATTTAAAAGTGTTCATAATTTAAAAAATCATGACATTTTCCAAGATCTAGATGCTAAATGGCTCCAAAAGCCATGTTAAAGTTCTACAACAGATAGTTTAGAAATGATGGATTTAATTTCCTGAAGAGAGACCACTAGAGGTCACAAGAGATCTTGGAAAGAAAAAGGCGCTTTGTTTTACATGTCTGAATAAAAAGCAAAATCTAATTCATGCTAGCGGTCAGTTCTCCTACCCCATGTTGAGGCAGTATTCATGGTAAGAGATTTAACCAGAACCCATCGCATTCTTCAGCATTGCCATGAAACGCTTCTCCGGGAATATTTGCCTTTCTTTGGTTCCTTAAAATACATGCATGCAGGTGATCTTTCCTTCTCTCTCTCTCTCTCTCTCTCTCTCACACACATACACACACACACACACACACATATATATATATATATGTTTATGGCATCTAAAGTGACATCAAAAGTATTTTTTAATACATTTTTAGGGGTATGGAATAGGGAATTAAATGCAAATCCTCTCTGGATATGAAAAATACTGTCAGACAGGAAAGAGGAGATTGTGCTAAACTTTTTAATGCCACGGTGGCTCTGAGACGGCTGTCGTGACAGTCCTTGTGTGTGAACTTTCCATCTGGGAATTTGCAATGGTTTCTTTGCCGACGAGGAAGGGATGCACATCCCCCTGACTTGAGGGAAGCTGCCTGTAAATTTCCCTCTAGGACTCTACTATATAGGAGGGCAGTCAGGATGCTGAGGTAACCAGGTGATCTTACGAGTCACGTGTTACCAAGGGACCCCGCTGGCTACTAGGGAGAGTTTGTGGTTTCTGGGGCTTTATGAAGCCCCTTGAAAGCCTGCCTGACTGGTGGAAATGATGAGTGAGTTTGTCCCTTCCTCATCCCCACCTTCTAAGAAGCCAGCAAGAGTCACCAGATCACCCTGAGCATTGCCGTCTGCTGGGTGTAGAAGATCCCATTCCCCAAGTGAGGTGGCCTTGAGAGGCTGTAGATTTTCTTGATTTTTTTCAACTCCATTTTCCTCTGGTCTGGCTTTCAGAGCCTGGTGGACATGTGGGTGTGAGAGATTAATCAATCGGCCCCTGTGGGATAGACCTTTGGCTTCCTCCTAATAAATTAAAATAAAATTTTGGTAGTTGATTATGTTAACAAGCACATCATTAAAAACAAAACAAGCATATCGTTGTTCCTGGATACCACAAACTCTTCTTAGTAGCCGGTGGGGGTCTTTTGGTGACATGTGACTCCTAAGATTACCTGGTTACCTCAGTATCCTGACGGCTCACCTATATAGTAGAGTCCTAGAGGGAAATTAACAGGCAGCTTGCCTCCAGTCGAGGAGGTGTGCATCAGTTCCTTGTTGGCAAAGAAACCATTGCAAATTCCATATTCTTAATAGAAGAGAAAAGGAACCTTTTTTCACTCAAGGAAAGGTGTTATTTTCATCGTGCTCTGTGTTGATGAGCTATAATCTTTGCATAGTATCACCATTGAAACACTGAGTGGCACAGATGCTGGGTCCGTGGAAGTGCAGTGCCAGGATCACGTGAGACGTGGCTCTTATGGTATCGGACTCTGAAAGGCGGTGCACGTTGCCTCAGAGCACTCACACTGAGGCATTTTACAGCATGGGTTATTTTCCATAGCTGTGGTGTTTTGTTTCTGTGGGGCTGGACTTTGTCACATGCCATTTGAGAGTATGCAAGGCTGATGTCATACTTTATCATTAGCACCGGGGGCTGATGCAAGATCATAAATTATCAATTACCCCAAGGAATGCATTTAGCAGAACAAGTTCCTCTTTATTCATTTTGAGGAAGGGCTTACAGGAGAGACTCTTCAGAACTCCAAGATTTTCATTTTTCTTCTTATTTTTCACAGAAGGATTACTGTTGAGGTGTGATTATAGATAATTTTGTGAATGGACCACTAAGGACACATGATTATGCTTAGGGCCTTGGGTCTGTATCTGCATTTTTGATTTTTGTGTACGTGGAGTATTTTGTATCCATCACATAAATAAACTTCATGGCACACAGTTGATGTGGGAGTTCCCTCTGTGATTGCTGTCTTGATCCACTTATAGCGATTAGGCTATTGAGTTATTTCCCATTATTTAAAAATCAATATGTCTATTAATAAGTACTGATACAACCTTTTATTTATGGAAAACTGTTTTAAAATGGGTTTGTTGACTGTTCTCACCTACTATAAACACACACACACACACACACACACATGCACACACATACTTTTAGCCAATAGCATCGAGGTCTTTTACAGAGAAAAGCTACCTGCTTTTGGCAGGTTAAGTGAGTTTCTTCCTTTCTGGAAGGCAGCAGAAGTTTCTAGGCTCTTTCAGCTGAGCTTCTGAAAGCTCATGTGGAAGAAGCCCTTGCTGAGAGTTTATGCTCTTTAGAGAAAGGGCTCAAGTGTGTAATTTGTATCGTGCATTACGTCCTAGAAGTTACCTTTATCTCCACCCCTTTGTTAGATGAGGAAACCAAGACTTGGCTTTGAAGGGACATTGCTGGTTTCCTGGTCAGTCTAATGGAGACAGCTAAGTAGAGGGGCTGTGGAGCCACCAGGTGGGGCTGCGGATTCAGACATCCCAGATGCATTCCTGTGGCCTTAGTGACCATACTCAAGACCCTTGATAGGGTCCCAGCAAAGGCACATTGGCTATCATGGCCACACTGTGTGCTACAGAACTGCTGCAGAAGTCCCTTGTATCCCCAAAGAGCATATTCCCTGGCTGGGAAGATGCCACACCTTGGCCATAAGAAATTAACACCAGAACTGGACAATATGTATACCCAGTGATGATCCTACCATTGAGTTCCTGGGAAGGGGAGTAGAGGTGAACTTTGAAGGGTACTGGAATTTGGAATAGGCAAGGGGTTGGAACACTAGCTAGGAATAAAGGCAGGAAGGATGGAAGATGATGAGGTCTCCTTCTAGGGACAAAAATGTTATAGGTCAACTTGTGTGTATTATGGGTAATAATACACACAAGATGGAGATGAATGAATTTGTGCCCTTCTAATAAAAATAGAGAGCTTTCCAGAGTTTGAGGAAGGGAGTTGGGTGAGGAAGGCAGCATTTTCAAATGATTAGCAATAGTGGGTAGAATGGAGTGTACACCTACAGAACTGAAGGGGGTGCTAAAGCTGTGATTCAAGCTTCTACCATAGGACACTCATTCTACCCACTGATGTAGTGTAGGTGTTCTCCAGTTGTCCTAACCGGTCCTTCCTACTAAGGATAGTAATGATAGTGATAATAAGACTTCATACACACTTTTTTCCCCCCCAGGAGGCACATGTGCTCATTGGAGAGAGACAGAGATGGGGGAGAGAGGGAAAAGTGAGAAAGCACCCCACGTAGGGCGTGGTCACACCACAGTCTTCTCCTCCATCTTTCCCTCCTCTTAGAATTGTGGGCACCCATGAACACTTCCCTGGTGTGTTTGTCAAGCCACTGGGTCTAGGACTTAAACAGCACAGTCGGCCATGTGGGATCCAGCCACCTTAACCACTGCACCGTGGGCTGGCCCACAGATATTATTTTTTTCTCCCCCAAAGTTTATTTATGTCTTTCATCTATGAGAGAGGGAGTGAGAGAGAATGAGAGAGAGAGAGAGAGAGTCAGGAACCCCTGGCTTATGATTTAAAATATTTCAACTTAGGAGTGGGACTGTGGATGGATAGGCAGTGCTGGGGGGGGAGTCAGGTCAGGGCTAACTGGACAATGACCTATGACTCCTGAGCCAAAGACTCCCCTCTCAACTGTTTTACTCCCTGCTACTAATTTTCACAATAAAGGAAGTTCATCTTCAACTTAATATATAGTGTATGAAGATAAGCCTCCTATCATGGCTCTACTGCCAACTATTTCTCTCATCTCAGGCAAAGCATTTCATTATTCCCATGAGCCTGGCTCTCTTCCACTTGTAGACTGAAAATGGCCATGCCTACCTCCTGGGGTTGCTGTGAGAAGGATAGCAGCAGACCGTCTGGATAAAGCCCTGAGCCTTATATACCTACTGAAAACATAATAGCTGGAGCTACTGTGGAAGCATCAAAGAGAACATACTGGAAGATATCATGGGATGATTAAGACAGCAGGATTTTGTTGCTACAGATGTGTGAAAATATGGAAATAGCTTTTAACTAGGTAGTGGATGAGGAGGAGAAGGCAAGGAAGAGCCTGAATTCTACTGGAGGCTCAGAAGAAAATCATGTTTAGAAATGAACGGAAACTTTTTAGGGATTGGCTAAGATACTGGTTAAATTGTGGTGACCAGGGGGCCAATGGATAGGATAGTGTGGTGGTTAAGGTACTGGACTCCCACATGGGTGACTGTGGTTTGGGTTCTGGACTTGGTGGCTTGAAAGGCATGCCAGACGGGGTGGTGGGCTGCGGTGTGTGTGTGTGTGTGTGTGTGTGCGCGTGCGTGCGTGCGTGTATGCCCAAAATCCCTAGAGGAGAGTGGAGGAGAAAGGGTTGCAGTATTTGCTGTTCCCCCTGGGGGAAGATTTTTCACTTTCCCTCTCACTGTCTCTCTCTGTTGAGCACATGTGTCCTATAGCAAAAACCTACCCCCAAAAAAGTGCTAGCCAGAACACTGATACAAATATGGACAGTAAAGGCTGTATAGAAGATATTTGAAAGGAAAATGAGAACAATTTTATTGGAAGCTGGTGTTAGCTTATGCTTACACTATAAGCAATGGATTTTACTGCTTTAAAATGCTTATGTTCTAAGGCTTTGTTAAATTTGCATTTGAGAGTGATGAAGATAAGGCAAATGAGTTTCAAAGCAAAATATAGAAGGAACTGCATGATTGTTATTAACTGCACCTAGTGAAGTGAGAGAGCAATGAAACGATGAAAGATAGAACTTACAATAAAGAGAAGTAGAACAAAATATTTGGAAACTTTACACCTGGCCATGCGGCAAAGAATGAAAAAGTATGTTTGGCAGAGGAAAGTATGGCCAAGATACTGGGTGCTAAAAAGATTAGCCAGCCTAGAAGGGATCTACGAGATAATTGTCAAGAAAATGGGAATAAAGCTCTAAGGACATCACAAGCGTGGAAACCTAGGGGAAAAGAATGGTTTCAGGGGCCTGGCCTAGCATGGGCTTGTTGTCCCATGCCTCTGGACTCTGCTCTCCGCATCCCAGTAAAGCATTTCCCAGCCTGTGCTGCGTTTCAGTCCCAGGTAGAGCTGCACCTGCCATTAAGTCTGCAGCACCACCTTCTGTTCTGGAACATCCAAGCAGCAGACGTGTGTGGCGTGTACATGGAGATAATTCTTCAGGCTCCAGGGTCAGAGATGAGAATACAATCAGGGCTATGCCTTGTGGAGCAGCAGTGGTGGGAGCCCCCTTGAAGACCTCAGAACTGTACAGCTACAGTGTGCAGGACCAGCCAAGGAGAAGTGCAGGCAAGAGACTCCAGCTGGAGAGAAGCGAATCACGGGCTGAGTTCAACAGGGCAAGAGGAGAAGGCTTTGGGCCTAACCCCCGCAGGGTGCAGCACATTGAGTTTCAAGATCTAATATCTGCCCACGTGAGTTCCAGACTTGCTTGGGGGCCGTCATTCCTTTCTTGTGGTCAAATTTTGGAAAGGTCTGCACTGCACCTGCTCTGCAATTGTATTTTGAGAGTATGTAATTCATTTTGAGTTCACAGGCTAGAAAGAGTTTGTCTTAAGTCTCAAATGAGATTTTAGACACTGGACTTTTGAGTCAGTGCTGGAAATATTAAGACTTTGGGGACTATTGGAATGGGATGATTGGATTTTATATGTGAGAAGGGCTTGATCCTTGGGGAATGTTATGATCTGTATAAAGTCTTGTCCAGCAAAATTTGATGTTTTGGGATTTGATATTGTGAAGTGGTAAGGCCTACTGGGTGGCGATCAGAACAACACTCTCATGGATTGATTAGTGATGTCTGTGAGACCTGGTGATTTCTGGCTCTCATGAAAAGGGGGTAGTTCTCATGAGAGCTGGTTACCCACCATCCTAATGTGCCTTCATCAGTCACACTGTAGACCTATGCCTGTGATTTTCCAGGCACCAGAACTGGGAGTTTTGCAAGTAAACCTCTATTCTCTTAAATTCACTGTCTCAGGTGTTTCTGTTTAGCAATGCAAATAATGGACTAAAACACCCTACTTGGAATGTTTGAAACTAAGATTTAAAGTTGTTACATATTTATCATCTGTTTCTCCTATTAGACCATAAGCTTATTTTGTGTTGCTGTATCCCTGGCACTTAGAACAGGGTTTGGTACACAATGGGTGCCCCACTGAAGGAACCCAAATAAATGGACACTGAATATAAACCTTTCTGTTCAACAGGGTGGAAGATCATGACGACCTCATGCCAATATTCTTGCGCCATGACACAATTCTGAAGGAAACTTATGGTGAATACTTCCTGGCTGAACTAATAGAAGCTCAAGACGAAGAGAATCATGCTGTGGTGTGCGAGGTTGGTGTCTAACCCACCTGGGGGTACGCTTAGCGAGAGAAGTGATAGGAATGGGTGATGTTGCTTCTGATTTGGATGGACACCCTGCCCTTTTTTCCTCTTTTCCCCTGCCCTTCCAGGTGGCTGGCCAGGCCAGCTTCTGAACTGTTGTATCTCTCTAGTGGTATTGGAGTAGGTTTCCTTTTACAAAGTTCTTCCAGATGTTCAGATTGCTGTCGATTCTTTGCCCTGTCCCTAAAGGTAGGGGTTAGAGTTAGAAGGAACAGAAAAGATGCCTCCTTTGTAGGGAGGCATTTCTGAGGGTCCTGAGATCCCAGAGATCAGTCACAAAGCAGCATTCTTCTGAACAATGAGTTTTCTTTTCCTTGGAAAGTGATTAGTATTTTTTTTTTAACTTTTGCTAGGATATAATTTCATACTTATACAAAAGTTATAAGTATCCAGATTCCCTAAAAGTTACCATTTTACTGTTATTTGCTTTACTGTTCTCTGGTTTGTTCTTTCTGATTTATCTATCTATATATAAATTCAAACATGTAATGTTAGATATTTACATGAATACATTTTTTTTCTGAATCATTTAAAAGTACGTTATAGATATAATGCTCCTTTATTTCTAAATACTTCCATGTATATTTCCTAAAAAGGAGTATGTTCTCTTATTAACCATAGCACGGTGATCAAAGTCAAGCAGTTATATTCTTATAATCCTATTATCTAACCTACAAACCTAATTCATATTTTACTGACAGTCCCAGTAATGTCCTTCATGGCAGAAGACAGTCCGAGTCATTCATTCCACTCCAGCGCCCTTTCTCTTCAGTATCTTTTAGTCTGGAACAACTCCCTTGCCCATCTTTAGCTTTCATGATGATGACTTTTTTTGAAGAGTACACGTCAGTTATATTGTGGAATATCTATTTGGATTTGTCCAGTGTGTCCTCTGATTTCATTCAACTTATATATAATTAAATTTTGTGGAGTTAGTAATGAACATGAAAATGAGGAAAGTGTATAACTACTGGAATTTCTAGCTTTTCTAAAAAAATCAAGAGGCCCAACCTATTGGGTCCAAAGGCAGAACATCTACTCTCTGGTTTGGCAGCTGGAGACCTGGAGGTCCACATTTTCTAAAGAGATGGAGAAAAGAGCCAGACTTGGTTTCAGCCAACCCAAAACCTGGGACCACAAGGTCAGCTTTCGGTTGATAGTCTTAGGAGTCTTCTAGGAGAAAGGAAAGCAATTCAAGTATGAGCTAAGATGGTCTTGCATCACTGAGAAATAAAAGAGACCACTCTTTGCAAAGGCCTTTAAAAGCTGTTCATACAAGGGGGCCTTCAAAATATTCATAGAAAATGCCTATTATAAAAACACTACACATGAATTTTATAATTTCTTGCATCAAAATAAACTTGTACTTTAAGTTCATCTTTCTTTCTTTTCTTTCTCTTCCTCCCTCTCTCCCTCCTTATTCTTCCTTCTTTCTGTCTTTTTTCTCTCTTTCTAAATTTACCAGAGGGCACATATGCTCTCCTGGAGAGAGATAAAGGGAATGGGGAGTGAGAAAGCAACCCCATTCGGGGATGGTCACACTGCAATTCCTTCTCCTTCTTTTCTCTCTCTTTTCACGAATTTGAGCGTATACACACAAACACACACATACAAACACACACACGTCCAGCATATTTTTCAAGGTGCCTGCTCTGGGACTCAAACTGTGCCGTTGACCATGTGGGATCCAGCAGCCTTAACTACTATGTCATCAACTGGCCCTTAATTCCATTGATCTATGAACTTTTTGAAGTTCTTTTATATAAGCTTGGATAAAAATTGTTTTTGATGGGGCCAGCAGGTGGCATAGTGGTTTATGGCACTGGACTCCTCCATGATTGACCACGATTTGAGTCCTGGGCCTGGTGTCTTGAAAATTCCACCAGGTATATAGGAAGAGAATGAAGAGAATGAAGAAGGGATTGTGGCATGGCCATCCACCCCAGAGGATGATTCCTCTCTCTCTCCAGTTAACACACAAGCCCTATGGCAAAAAACCAACCAACCAACCAACCAAACAAACAAATAAACAAACTAAAAAAAATAGTTTTGGGGGGGTGGGCAGATGGTGTGATGGTTAGGGGCGCTGGGCTCCCACATGGCCGATCATGGTTTGAGTCCTGGGTTTGGCAGCTTGCTTTCTTGTTTTCCCTCTCTCTTTTTTACTCTTGCCCTTTCTGGTCAAATTAAAACAAATAAATAAAGTGAAATAAAATAGTTATTTAAAAAGTTCTTTTTGACAATAAGATTGTTGACAATAAAATTGTTTTGACAATAATTTCTTTTTTTAATAAAAAAATTGTATTTACTTAGAAGCATTCAGAATGTCAACAAAACAACTGCAACTTTTTTTTTGCAATTACAGAGTGGTATTAAGTTAACAGAACAACAATTATTTTGTATAAGCTGCATCAGAGACAACTGAAGATGAAAAAACTACTATCCCCATATATAACTCAGTTGTGCTGTGCACCAACAAGAACACGCTTTAAATTTCCATGCCAATTTACAAGCCCCATACTGCACCAGGCAAGGTTAGTGGCTATTGAAAAGGCCACCAGGACAGGGCTATCTAAAGACACATTTGGTAGTGTGTTAACTATACAAAAAAAGACACTGTACAGTTTAAAAACGAATCTTACACAGCCTTACATTTCAATTGTTTTCTTTAAAAGGAGTGAGTTGTGTACGGGGGTGGTGGTGGTGGTGGTTAAATGCTTTATAGACAAGGAAAAAAAAACTGCGCTAGAACCAACTTATTCATCATCATCTTCTTCTTCTTCATCTTCATCCTCTTCATCTTCTTCTTCTTCCTCATCTTCTTCATCTTCCTCGTCTTGCTCCTCCTCCTTCTTTTTCCTGCTCTTTTCAACCTTGACAACTCCCTTTTTTGCTGCATCAGGCTTTCCTTTAGCTCGGTATGCAGCAATATCCTTTTCCTATTTTTCCTTCAGCTTAGCAGCCTTTTCATAAGGCTGTTTATCATCTGCAGCAGTATTATTCCACATCTCTCCCAATTTCTTTGCAACATCACCAATGGATAGGCCAGGAGGTTCTCCTTTGATTTTGGAGCAATACTCAGAACAGAACAAGAAAAAGGCCGAAGGAAGCCTCTTGGGTGCATTGGGATCCTTGAACTTCTTTTTTATTTTCCCTGTAGGGAGGGATATAGGTTTTCGTTTCTCTTTCATAACGGGCCTTGTCCGCCTTCGCCATATCTTCGAACTTTCCTTTCTCTTTAGCAGACATGGTCTTCCACCTCTCTGAGCACTTCTTAGAAAACTCTGAGAAGCTGACTGGAGCATCTGGGTGCTTCTTCTTGTGCTCCTCCCGGCAAGTTTGAACAAAGAATGCATGTGATGACATTTTGCTTCTCGGCTTCTTAGGATCTCTTTTGCCCATGTTGAGTTATCTTTCCTCCACGAGGCACAGAGTAGTCCAGTGCCCGTCCGACTCTCACTTGTCCCGGCGTTGTCTCTATGGAGCTCAATGTACTGCAATGGCTGTGAAAGCCACAATTTCTTGATTTAAATGAATTTTTGTGCTGCGCTTTTGCAAATTACACATGGTGGCTTCAAAAAGTTTAAAATTCATGCTGGGTGCACATGCATGTGTGCCCAAAATCCGAAGAGGAGACTGGAGGAGAAGGGATTGCGGTGTGGCCATCCCCCCTAGGGTGCGATTTCTCACTTTCTGTCTCTCTATTTCTCTGTCTCCATCAAGCACACATGACCTATAGCAAAAATCTCTCTTAAAAAAAAAACCTACTTGAAAAAAGAAAAACATTATTGTGGTCATCTTTGCCTGAACATTGAGATTCAATGAATGAATAGAACAGGCTTGAAAAAGTTCACAGAAGTCTATTTTATGAAAAAACTATGCACATGTTTTGATATTTTTATACCCAAATAAAAGTTGTACTCATTTGTTTAACATGTCTAAACAGGCTCTAGTTTGAGGCAGTAAAGAGGATTAAGACAACAGTTTGAAAAGAGGCCCTATCAGAGCAATATGAATTTAAGCAAGACCAAACATCAACATTTTTTAAGTGTTTCTTTTTTTAATTTATTTTTTCATGATAAAGTGTAAGCATGTAAAACAGAGAGGAGACAGAAGAGAAAGAGATGAGCACCTGTCATGGGGTCTGATGATACCATAATCCCCTTCCTCCTGTTCGCTATCTCTTTCAGATCTCGGGCACTTGCATGAATGCCTAGTGTGTTTCAGGCAGACCAGGCCAAGGATTCAAACTGCACTCACTCACTATGTGGGATCTGGCTTCTGTACAGCACTTACTGCTAGGCAGTGGAGCCAGCCCCAAATATCAGATTTATGAGGAAACTTAGGTAGAAGAATGGTGAAGTCATTGACTTCTTTATGAAAAATTTATGTGGACAATGCCCCCCAAAAAGCAGCAGTTTACAAATAGATAACTTGTTTTAAGAAGGGACATGAAAACATTGAAGATGGTGCTGGCAGCAGCAGGCCATCTACAATTTATAAGGAAAAAAATAATTTGTTCGTGCCTTAATTGGAGAAGACCGATGAGTAACAGCAGAAACAATAGCCAACACAACAGACATCTCAACTGGCTCAGTTGACACTTTTTTCTTTTTGTTTTGCTATGGGACACATGGCTTGCTGGGGAGACAAAGAGAGGGAGAAAGGGAAAGTGAGAAATAGCCCCACCACTACCAGGGAGTGGCCATACCACAATCCCTACTCTTCCATTTTCCTTTCAGGATTTTGGGCATGCACATACATGTGCCTGGTGTATTTTTCAAGTCGCCAGATCCCAGGACTCGAACTGCACAGTTGGCCATGTAGGATCCAGCTGCCTTAACCATAGGCTACCAGTTGGCCCACAGTTTACACATTTCTTTCTCTTTTTTTAAGTTTTATTTATTATTATTATTCTTAAATTTTGTCTGGGGCAGGAAGGGCGGGAGGAGAGTGAAAAATCAAGCCATCAGGTCCAGGATTCGAACTATGGTCGACAGTGTGGGAATTCAGTGTCTCAACTACCATACCACCTGCTGGCCCCAGTTTACACATTTTCAATGAGCAAACTTTCTGCTGGATGGGTGCCAAAGCTGTTGTACCCAGATCAGCTGCAGATAAGAGCTACACTTTCAATAGAAATTTTAAACAAGTAGGATCAAGATCCTGAAGCATTTCTTTGAAGAATTGAAACAAGACACATGACTTTACCAGTATGATCCCGAAGAGAGAACACAATCAAAGCAATGGCTCCCAAGAGGTGGAGGTGGTCCAGTCAAAGCCAAAGTGGGCCAACCAAGAGCAAAGTCGTGGCAACAGTTTATTGGATGCTCAAGGCACTTTACTTGTTGACTTTCTGGAGAGCCAAAGGACAATGACATCTGCTTATTATGAGAGTGTTTTGAGAAGGTTAGCAGAAGCTTTAGGAGAAGAATACCAAGGAGAGCTTCGCTAGAGAGTCCTTCACTGCAACCATGGTCCTGCTCAGTCCTCTCGTCAAACAAGGACAATTTTGCTAGTGTTTCTGTGGGAAATCATTAGACATCCACCTTACAGTCCTGATTTGGCTCCTTCTGACTTCTTTTCATTTCCTAATCTTAAAAATATCTTTAAAGGGCACCTATTTTTTTTTTTCAATTAATGTTCTAAAAAAGACTATTTTGACATAGTCAAATTTCCAGGACCCTCAGTTCTTTAGGGATGGACTAAATGGCTGGTAGCATTGCCAATAAAAGTGTCTTGAATTTGATGCAGTTAATATTGAGAAATAAAGTTTCTATTTTTTATTTCTGTATTTTAATTCTACTTTTCTACTAGCTGTTTGAAGTTCCCTTGTATAAAGAACTTAAAACAAACAGGGACCAGCAGATGGCATAATGGTTACACTGCTGGACTCCCCTACAGTCGACTGCAGTTCAAGTCCCAGGCCCAGTGATTTAAAACTTATTACAGGCACGTGTGCATGCGTGCCCGAAATCCCAAGAGGAGACTGGAGAAGAAGGGATGGCGGTGTGGCCATTCCCTCAGGGGGGTGATTTCTCACTTTCTCTCTCTCTGTCTCTCGCTATCTCTCCCTATCTCTCCAGCGTGTGTAAATGTGAGAACAAAGGCACAGGCAGAATACAACAGTTCGGACCAAGACTGCAAGATCCGTTTTTTTTTTTTAGATTTTTGTCATAAGGCACGTGCACTTGCCAGAAAGAAGAGACAGAGGGATTCAGAGAGAGAGAGAAAGTGAGAAACCACCCCCTGAGGGGATGGCCACATCACACTCCCTTCTTCTCTCAGGATTTTGGGCATGCATGTACTCAGGATGGTGTGATTGTCAAGTTGCTGCATCTGAGACTCGAATGGCAGCTTGGCATGTGGGAGTTCAGCACCTTAACCACTATGCCAGTTGCTGGTTCCTTCGGTGTTTCTAAAGTAGAAGGAGTCCAGCCCCCTCCCCTCCGAGAGGCTGGGCTGCCTCAGGCATCAGAGGCTTCTTGGTCTGTGGAGATGACACAGCAGACCTCGACCTAAAAATGGAAGACAGAAGCAGCCCTAGAAACATGATCTGGGAGTGGACCTCCAGTCTAACTGGGCACATCTGGTATCTGAAGCCTTACTGTGTTCACGACAAATGCTGTGAGTACCTTCACCAGCCCCCCTGGACATTCTCAGGGCAAGGGTGCGCTGGCGCCATCTTGATGACTCATGAGAGCTGATTGTTAAATCTGCAGGAACTTTGCAAGCTGCGTGCTAAACACAGACATTATTAAAAATAAAATTACATATACTTAGAGTGTATTTTAATAAATGATATTCAAACAAAGTTAATAAATACTTGAAATTCACCACTTCCAATTGTCTTACTCTTATTTCGAAGGTCTTTTTTTTTTTTTTTTTTAATGCCTATGGTCTCTATAACATGGCTATAACACACAATGGCTTATTACTGTGCATCTCTTCCCAACGCTATAATCAGTGGCATCATTCTGGTAGCTTGAAAGTGGCCATATCGAGAGTATTGCTACCACGGAAATTGGTAAATGCTACAAATACAGGCTTTCTTTTCCTCCTCCTGAATGCTGATTGGGCATTTCCTGACATCCCATGCCTTTAGGCTGCCACTGTTGACCACAGATAACAGACCAAGTACATTGAGCCTGTCTCCTCCCGAGGCAGCCCATGGCAGCTGTAGACCACTTGTGTGGAATGCCCGAAAGCTGTGCCTGGGCCTTGTGAGAGACCATTGATTGACTAACGGGGTTTGAGCCATGAGGACTTTCTTCAGCTTGATGGCTACTTTGGAGGAGTTTGGAGTCTCCACTTTGCTCCAAGTTCCTTGTGATAACCATCCCAGCTTACCTTGACATCTGGTGTTTACTCCGAGCTGAGATTTCAGGGGAGGGCAGCTGGAGGCTAAGGGCGGCTCCTGGAGGCAGATGGGCCGAGCGTCTGTTTGGGCATCATCCAGGGTGTGGGCAGCAGCAGTCCGAGTAGGCACTACTGACCTGCGGGTGGGGAGAGCCTGCCAGGTCAGCCATGTGCTTGGCACCAGGAGGAGAGGATCAGAGCCAACAGTGGTCACAATGAGGAATATGGCCACCCAAAAGGCATGGGTGACCACAGGGCATGTTGGATGGAAGAATAAACGATCCAGTGCACACATGTCTATAAATAGACCTGTTTGTGAAGACAAGGCCACGGTCGGTGTGGCTTTCTAGCAACCTAAACCTTACGTATCATTGTGTAGATCCTTACAGGACAGACAAGGACAACAACAAAACGTTCAGTTTTGTTCTCTAGCATAAGATAATTGAAAACACTTTTGTGGTAGAAAGTACCTCTGTCTCCCGGAAGATAGATAACAGCCAGCAATCAATGTCTTTTCATTGCACAAGTAAAAAAGTCCATTAAATCAATTTCTTTTTCCAGAAGGCACACACAGACACAAAGATGCACTTGGATACTCCCACAAATTCATATTTAAGGACAGTGTTTCTCAAACGAATTATCTGAAAGAAACACAAAGGAAAAAGCAGACACTTCCACAACATGTCCTTGCTGTGTCGTAGTCTATAATTGTGAACTTTCGTAAGCCGTTACCACGCTGAATGAATGATGGGAATATAACAGGTTGTAGAATTGGAGGACGTTAAATCTTTGTTCCTAATGGCAAAACATGTTTTTCTCATTTTCATCAGAATGTGTGATCCATGCCATTTGAAATCAAATTCCAAACACAATGAGCCATTAGTGTAATAGCTCATTACTAACAGCGGTCTTATAAATAATACATTCTTATCATGCACATGCAGCTCGCTCTGAAGCCAGCAAAAGGTATTTCAGGCCATCGAAGTTTTGTCGCGCCAGCGCGGCTGTAGATTAGAAGGACATCTCCATGTGAACCAAGATGGATGCCAATTTTCCCTGTGGAGAGTGAGGCTGGCCGTCTCTTTCTGCACATATGGTAGATGGATTGGTTAATCAGCGTCTGCTGAGTCTTGGGCCTAAAATTACAGAGAAGCCAGACAACTGCAGCTACGCAGCCTTTGTTCACGAGTGCAAACAAGACAAACAATCACTTGTTATTTGGGAAAAAAATTAAAATGTTTATTTTGGACTTTTATTAAAGTGTCAATGGCTTTATAAAACAGCTGTGTAAATCCAACCTTTTACAGCAAGTATCAGTTTGGGGGGCCCGGGAAGAAAGAAAGATGCATGGAAAAAAATGAACTTTTCAAAATTCCTCTTGTATTTCAGTTTTAGGAAGAAAATAAAGGAAGGCTCACGTTTATTTGTCAAGCATATGTTTGAGAACAAATGGTTTTAAACTGGATGGCATATTTGAGAATGAATAGTTTAATATGTATTTTTTCTCTCTGTGTCATGTAAAAGACTGAGCATTATTGTACCTTGATTCTCTATTGTACCTTTTAGGAGGTTAAAGCATTAGCAATATATATATATATATATATATATAATATATTTGTTTCCACCTGAGTATTT